>NC_041400.2:47871699-48171699 GCF_900747795.2 Erpetoichthys calabaricus
GCTTTTAAGCCTGAGAAATCACCCCGTAAATGCACACGTTTAATTGCACGTGTTAATATGTATGCGTACACAGTATTAAAAGACAGTGAACAACGTCATTTACCTTTGTTCCCCCGCGTTTGATAAAAGGCGAGCTTTTAAGCCTGAGAAATCATCCGGTAAATGCACATGTTTAATTGCACATGTGTTAATATGTATGCTTACAACAGTATTAAAAGACAGTCAAAAATTAACGTCATTTACCTTCGTTCCCGCGTTTGACTCGTGCTGTAAATCTCTTCCTTGTTTTTAGTTCACGTGATTACGTAGGAGGCGTGATGACGCGATACGTGACTCCGCCTCCTCCATTAGAGTATATGGACAAAAAACATGTTCCAGTTATGACCATTACGCGTAGAATTTCGAAATTAAACCTGTCTAACTTTTGTAAGTAAGCTATAAGGAATGAGCCTGCCAAATTTCAGCCTTCCACCTACACGGGTAGTTCGAGAATTAGTGATGAGTCAGTCAGTCAGTCAGTCAGTGAGGGCTTTGCCTTTTATTAATATGTATAGATTGGCCACACTTCATTTAAAAGAAGTACAGATCAGGGGCCTCATGCATAATGCTGTGTGTAGAAATTACAATAAAATATGGCATATGGACAAAAGCGTAAATGTACGTAAGCACGAAAAAATCCATATGCATACATTTGTGTGTAAGCTAACTTCCACGTTCTTCTGCTACATAAATCCTGGTCAGTGTGAAATGTAATGCTTGTGCACACGCCTGCCGCACCACACAGACTCCTCCCAGAATTACACCTCTTTGAATATGCAAATCACTATAAATAGTCCCTTATGTTTTGAAAACTGTGAAAAAAGAATGTCAAAAGCATGGGGGAGAAAGAAGAATTTCTGCGAATACCAAGTACAACAACAACATTTATTTATATAGCACATTTTCATACAAACAGTAGCTCAAAGTACTTTACATAATGAAGAAAAGAAAAATAAAAGACAAAATAAGAAATTAAAATAAGACATTAGTTAACATATAAAAAGAGTAAGGTCTGATGGCCAGGGGGGACAGAAAAAACAAAAAAAAAAACTCCAGACGGCTGGAGAAAAAAATAAAATCTGCAGGGGTTCCAGGCCACAAGACCGCCCAGTCCCCTCTGGGCATTCTACCTAACATACATGAAATAGTCCTCTTTGTAATTAGGGTTCTCATGGAAGGACTTGATGATGATGGTCATGCAGACTTCTGGCTTTTAATCCATCACTGTTGGAACATCGCGGTGCTTTGAGTAGATGGTGGTGGCACAAGCCACCACCAAAAGGACACCGGAAAAGGAAACAGAAGAGAGAGTAGGGGTTAGTACAGATTTTAGAGCCACCATGAATAGTTATTATAATGAATTAGATATACAGAGTATCAGGATTAAATTACAGTTTAGTTATGAGAAGGCCATGTTAAAATGTGTTTTCAGCAGTTTTTTTAAAGTGCTCCACTGTATTAGCCTGGCGAATTCCTATTGGCAGGCTATTCCAGATTTTAGGTGCATAACAGCAGAAGGCCGTCTCACCACTTCTTTTAAGTTTTGCTCTTGGAATTCTAAGGAGACACTCATTTGAGGATCTGAGGTTACGATTTGGAATATAAGATGTCAGACATTCCGATATATAAGATGGGGCGAGATTATTTAAGGCTTTATAAACCATAAGCAGAATTTTAAAATCAATCCTGAATGACACAGGTAACAAGTGTAGTGACATCAAAACTGGAGAAATGTGCTTGGATTTTCTTTTCCTGGTTAGGATTCTAGCAGCTGCATTCTACACTAGTTGCAAACGATTAATGTCTTTTTTGGGTATTCCTGGGAGGATTGCGTTACAGTAATCTAGCAGACAGAAAACAAACGCGTGAACTAATTTCTCGGCATCTTTCAATGATATAAGAGGTCTAAATTTTGCTATGTTTCTTAAAAAGTGAAAAAATGCTGTCCTAGTGATCTGATTAATATGCGATTTTAAAATTCAGATTACAGTCAAGTTACCCCTAAGCTTTTTACCTCTGTCTTGACTTTTAATCCTAATGCATCCAGTTTATTTCTAATAGCCTCATTGTATCCATTATTGCCAATCACTAAGATTTCAGTTTTCTCTTTATTTAGCTTGAGAAAATTACTATTCATTCATTCTGAAACACAAGTCAGACATTGTGTTAATGAATCAAGAGAATCGGGGTCATCATGTGCTATTGATAAATACAGCTGTGTCTCATCAGCATAGCTGTGGTAGCTCACGTTGTGCTCTGAGATAATCTGACCTAGCGGAAGCATGTAGATTGAGAAGAGCAGCAAGGAAAGTAGAAGCAAAGAAAAACATACTGTTAGTTTAAGCAGTGATATAAACAACAAAAGGAAGTTGATCAAGTTCAGAAAGCCGCAAAGTGCCTGAAATAAATAAGTAGTCCGATATCAAAGTTGCTGTGAAAAGGCGAGTTGTACCCCACCGTCTGTTATATGGAAGCATATTAGGGATACAGAGAGAAGAAAAACAAAATAGGGACACAGTTGAAAAAAATGTCCAAATGTCAACTTTAATCTCAATTTATACATTAATCAGTTTATTTTGTTATTAAAGTAGAAAGTCATAAACTTCATCTTAAACTCATTTAATTTACTAGTTTCTCAGACCCCATCGTAACTAAAGTGGCATGTTAAATGCTTTGTGTTCTATGTGTTCTTTTATGTACTCTGTGTGTGAATCACTACGTGCTTCTTAAATGGGCTTTCTCTTCTGCTGACAGGACACAGAATGCATTATACCTTCATGATATTACAGCTCTCTGAACAATTTAAATATTAAGATGTACACTTGATATCATTTTCATAATGATAGGAATTAAAGCCTGCATTAAACATGGGGACGCGGTGGCGCAGTGTTAGCGATAAGCTGGCGCCCTATCCAGAGATTGTTCCTGCCTCCCGCAAGATGTTTGCTGTGCCTTGCGTGACCTTTGATGAAATAATTTATTGCTATTAGTTCTCTCTCTCACGTACTAGCCTCCAATTCCTGTTCTTCCTTTTCTTTCTCCAAGTAACCAATTGCCACACGATCAGCTCTGTAATAGACGCCAAGCCATCTGTAAGCTTAGAACGCTGATTCTTCAAAAGTTTTATGGAACAATGAAATATCTTCGTAGTACATGTTTAATTGTTTAATCCATCTAGGGACGTGCCAGTCCCAGCCAGAATACAGCACGAGGCAGGAATAATCCCTGAACAGGGTGCCAGCTTATCGCTTCTGCTGTCCACTGTGTCCAAACATGTTTAATTATTAACAATATACATTATTTAAATGAAGTTTAAAATGTATCTGGATAATGTAATAAACATACTTTACTTCATTTCATCTTAAAAATGATATCTAGAGCTCCAAGAAGATAGCGCTTGGAAATCTGAATCAACTTAGAAGCCAGTCGTCGTCATATGTAAATACGTGCTTTATAAAGTGACTCGGGTTGTGCAATATAACTAGTACAAGTTTACAGTGAGGTAGTTACTTAGAAGTACAAACCGTTCTACCAGGAGCACTTGATGGAATGAGTGCGTTTTGATCTCTTGGGATGAAGTGCGAGGTCCCTAAAGGAAAGGCTCTAAAGCACTTACCATACCGTGTGTAAGAAGTTTAAATAGACTGTGCGCATGGCTGTGGCACGTGTGCTAGATGCTGTAACCCTAGGGCTGCACGATTAATCTTTTTTTTTTCTCATGATAACGATATTTATGACCCACGATTAGTTAATAAATATCGTTGCGATTTTACAGTATAAAGACCAAACTGTTTTTTATGGGCTGAGTTTACAGATTGGACTGCGTCACTATGACGTTACTGCGTCTAGATTGCAAGCGCTTTCTGAAGCAGTAGAAGTCAATAGCAGCAATAACAGTCAGTCAGAATAAACATATGATGGCGGAGCAACGCGAGGAAGGTGCAGAAGTGCGATCGTTAGTTCCTAAAAAGGGGTCATACTCAGTTGCCTGGAACTATTTCGATTTCGAGGAATGTGATGTTGATCAGGTACGAGTCTTGTGCAAACTTTGCTCCTGTTCCGTCCAAACGTCCCAAGGTAACACAACAAACCTCATCAACCACCTTAAAAGCCACCACAAAGTACACTATCAAGAATTTCAACGACTGAAGGCACAAACAGCAACAACAAAAAATTACCAGCCATCCACAACACAGACAACAATATCGGGGACATTGTTCAACGCAATACCATATCTGCCTAGCTCGCAAAGACACCGGGAAATAACAGAGGCGATCACGTACCATATAGCCAAGGATATGTGTCCAATAACCACCGTGAGCAGTGAGGGGTTTAACAAAATGATCGCAACACTTGATAAAAGATATAGCATTCCCTCACGCAACCATTTTTCCAATGTTGCGCTGCCCTTACTGTATGCGAAATGCCGAAAAGAAATAGAGAAATTCTCAGGCTCAGCCTTGAATATTTTGCTGCCACGACCGACTTATGGTCAAGCAGAACTGCGGAACCGTATTTGAGCTTGACATTTCAGTTTATTGACAACGAGTTTGAAATGAAAAGCAAGCTTTTGCAAACTTCGTTTTTTCCCACAAGACCATACAGCGGAGTTTATTGCAGTGGGCCTCAAAGAAGCGATGTCCGCTTGGGGCTTGGTGGAAGAAAGACTTGTGTGCATCACAACAGACAACGCAGCTAATGTGATTAGGGCAGCATCTGTGAATAACTGGCCGAGGCTACACTGCTTTGGTCACAGACTTCATTTACCAAAGGAATTATCGTCATTATTAATCGTAATAAAAATTTTGAGCAGAATAATCGTGATAATCATTTTTTCTGTTATCGTGCAGCCCTATGTAACCCGATTATCCTCTTTCTGATCAGCGGCTGTAGAGCTATGATTCCATACTCTGATGCAGTGGGTTAAATACTCAGTGGTGCACTGAGAGTAACAATGCTAAAGCAGCTATGGTATTTGGAATAGTTTGGCCATTCTGTGCACCATTATATGATTACGGGTTGATTACAGTCTGATGCCTTAAACTAATAAACAATATGCGGTTAATTTCAGTGTATGTGATAATGCCGTATCAGGAATGTGAATCTAATAAATAAAGGGAAACCACACAGGAACAGTAGCACTGTTTTGACGCTGGGTGCCTCCAGTTTGCAAAACCGAGCGGAGAACTTGTGCACGCAAGGGATTGAGCTGGCATGAAAATGTGCATGGCTGTATGCCAAATTTAGTTTTTATACATCGCAATGTGAGCATGGAAACGGGTGTACGCAACATTTTTGTGCGTATGCACAGTTTATACATGAGGCCCCAGGAATGGGTAGGGAAAATGCTAGAGCTGCTCGGTTGTTTCTGAATGCTGATCAATGTTTAAAAATACAAAATGATCAGAATATTACTTCTTCACAAATAACTGATGTTTATGTCTGTGTATTACAGTACAGGTGCTGGTCATAAAATTAGAATATCATGACAAAGTTTATTTCAGTAATTCCATTCAAAAAGTGAAACTTGTATATTAGATTCATTCATTACACACAGACTAATGTATTTCAAATGTTTATTTCTTTTAATGTTGAAGATTATAACTGACAACTAATGAAAGTCCCAAATTCAGTATCTCGGAAAATTAGAATATCAATTAAGACCAATGCAAAAAAAGGGATTTTTAGAAATGTTGGCCAACTGAAAGGTATGAACATGAAAAGTATGAGCATGTACAGCACTCAATATTTAGGTTGGGGCTCCTTTGGCCTGGATTACTGTGGCAATGCGGCGTGGCATGGAGTCGGATCAGTCTGTGGCACTGCTCAGGTGTTATGAGAGCCCATGTTGCTCTGATAGTGGCCTTCAGCTCTTCTGAATTGTTGGGTCTGACGTATTGCATCTACCTCTTCACAATACCCCATAGATTTTCTATGGGGTTAAGGTCAGGCGAGTTTGCTGGCCAATCAATAACAGGGATACCATGGTCCTTAAACCAGGTACTGGTAGCTTTGGCACTGTGTGCAGGTGCCAGGTCCTGTTGGAAAATTAAATCTGCATCTCCATAAAGTTCGTCGGCAGCAGGAAGCATGAAGTGCTCTAAAACTTCCTGGTAGACGGCTGCGTTAACCTTGGACCTCAGAAAACAATGGACCAACACCAGCAGATGACATGGCACCCCAAACCATCACTGACTGTGGAAACTTTACACTGGACCTCACGCAACGTGGATTCTGTGCCTCTCCTCTCTTCCTCCAGACTCTGGGACCTTGATTTCCAAAGGAAATGCAAAATTTACTTTCGTCAGAGAACATAACTTTGGACCACTCAGCAGCAGTCCAGTCCTTTTTGTTTTTAGCCCAGGCGAGACGCTTCTGACGCCGTCTCTTGTTCAAGAGTGGCTTGACACAAGGAATGCGACAGCTGAAACCCATGTCTTGCATACGTCTGTGCGTGGTGGTTCTTGAAGCACTGACTCCAGCTGCAGTCCACTCTTTGTGAATCTCCCCCACATTTTTGAATGGGCTTTGTTTCACAATCCTCTCCAGGGTGCGGTTATCCCTATTGCTTGTACACTTTTTTTCTACCACATCTTGTCCTTCCCTTCGCCTCTCTATTAATGTGCTTGGACACAGAGCTCTGTGAACAGCCAGCCTCTTTAGCAATGACCTTTTGTGTCTTGCCCTCCTTGTGCAAGGTGTAAATGGTCGTCTTTTGGACAACTGTCAAGTCAGCAGTCTTCCCCATGATTGTGTAGCCTACAGAACTAGACTGAGAGACCATTTAAAGGCTTTTGCAGGTGTTTTGAGTTAGTTAGCTGATTAGAGTGTGGCACCAGGTATCTTCAATATTGAACCTTTTCACAATATTCTAATTTTCCGAGATACTGAATTTGGGACTTTCATTAGTTGTCAGTTATAATCATCAACATTAAAAGAAATTAACATTTGAAATACATCAGTCTGTGTGTAATGAATGAATCTAATATACAAGTTTCACTTTTTGAATGGAATTACTGAAAAAATCAACTTTGTCATGATATTCTAATTTTATGACCAGCACCTGTATAAACTACTTTCCCCAAAATGCAAGCACTACTGGGTGAACATAGCAGTTAAGTGCCTTAAGCATGGGATAGGTGCTATATAAATGTATTATTTAAGTGAGCAGTGTCTTGGGTTAAGGTGAGAAGGGATGACTAAATACCCACATCATTTACTGTTGTCCTTTACTTGCAAGGCATTTATCTGTGAAGCATGAATATTCTGCTCAATTTATATCCCCGATTTAGATGTATATATTTAGACAGACAAAGAGCCCGTTTCGACAACGTAAGATGAAACGGGCACGAGTGGAATAGTAATAAGTATAAGCACCACAAACCTGATATAGGTGTATTGAATGAATGCATAGTTGGGCCTGGAGCTGTAGTTGAAATCACCTTTCAGGCCTCTAGAGCTCTAATCGAAGTCGCCTTTCTCTTTGAATTTTTGCGGCCGTAAATCTGCCGCCTGCCGCGATGTTGGTCTCATGAGGTTTTTCGGGCAGCTGCGCAGAAGGCGACTGCGCATAAGCCGACTGCGCATTCAGCTTCGGACGGACGTGAGTGAGGAGACTGGTGAATTATATATGAGATCTAGTATTCTTGGTTTAGATGTATATGTTTTGGTTTAATTAGATGAGTTTAGATTTATAAATCGGTTCAAATACATCGTTCAGGTATATATACGTTTGGTTGAGATGTATCTATTTGGATATATAGTTTGGTTAAGAACGCACAGAACTTGAAGTTAGTAATTTGTTTAAAAAATGTTATAGGTTTGGGTTTTTTGTATCTTTGTGCAATATATGACAGAACTTGTTTCCAAATACGTTTCCCCCATGCAGTTTTTGACAGGATTTTGGATTTTTATACTATAGTACAGTATGTTAGATTTTTATTCTTACTTGTATGCTGCACTATTCACCATTCAGCAGAGCAATGTGTTTGTCCAGAGTGTAATGTTCATGCCTTGTAGTTCAGTTATGATCAGTATTCCCTTTGGATTCATTTCTTGTTTACAGTAACGGTGTCTGTTTAAAATGCTCTCATTATAATAGGTTTGTTGGTCTTACTGCATTTTTTTTGTTTAAATCCTGTAGGCCTCTTTGAAATAGTTTACTCATACTTGCACTGCTCTCAGTAATAATTTTACTGGTGATTTTAATTTTTTTGTTTTTAATTTATAAGTAAATAAGACCAGTTTTCCTTAACTATTTCCATTAATCTCATTAGTAAGTTACAATCAATGTCCTATTATATTAAGACTATTACAAACCCGTTTTAAAGGATGCAAGATATTGTCAAATTATCGTTATCATCAGAATCCTATAAAATATCGAGATATAATTTTTTGCCAATATTGCACACCTCTAGGTTGAAGTCATCCCATTATTATAACTGTGGGGTCAAAATGATTCATCTTTAGAGTGCTGGTAACAGAGTAAATTTCTGAATGTGTAATCTGGGAGGAATATGCACAAATCATCCTTATTAATCTCCCAGAGTAAATACAGTAGTAAGAGTGAATTTCAACAGCAAGAATTTCAATGTCTATTACAAATTTTAGTGTGGACTGTAATGTGTTCCCTTTTACCCTTTCTTATTCCTCAGTCACATAGATGATCGGACCCCTCTATTGCCTTTTTTTCTCTCACACTGCAGTGGGTCCTCTCTCTGCTCAAATAAGATAAAATAGTGTTTGTATGTCAGGTTGTAGTCCGCTCCCCATAATAAGAGATTCAACAGTAACTCTATGTGCCGTGACCCGGTATGAGAGCAGACTGTTCATTCATCTTATTTTGCGAGCAATTGAACTTTGTTACAATAGATATCCGATCAGCTCCAAGTTGTTTCTGTCTGGCTTTTCTTTATCTACCACTTTGCCCTCTCCATCTTGGGATGAACAACATCTGTGGTAGTGTGGAACAGAGTTGCTTCAGTGCTAGAGATCTTGGTGTTAGGAGATGATTGTGGGAAGTTTTAATACACCCCACTTTTAATTTCTCTGGGTCTGTTGTTTCCAGGTATTGCAGAAGTAAGGTAGGTTTTAGGTCCTTGTTGGTGTCAATGTCACTATTTCCAGGTTCACAATTTGTCCAGAAGGAGGCTGAGACAAGCTGGTGCTTGGACCACAATAACACTGGCAGATTATTGATAAATTTAAACTCCTTTTATAACAATATCTGTTGGATACTATCTGTGACAAATCAGATCAAGTTTGGAAATTATTCAAAACTAGTCAAAAAAAAAAAAAAAAAAAAAAAGTATTAAAGAAAAAAAAAAAAAAAAAACAAACAAAAAAACACAAAGTCTGTAAAAGGCTGCTTACCAGTGCAGTGTATGGAAGTGAACTTGTAGGTACTTGTAGTTGGTATCAATTACATGTTTTGGATTTTTGAGTACTGAACTCGGAAGTTAAGCAGCAAAAAAATTAAATTGATATTGGACATAAAATACAAAATTTTTACATTTAAATTTTGCTTGCACTGACTTTAAGTTTCTGCCAGTTACACTTCAGATATGTTGGCATCTCCAAATAAAACTTAAAAGCAAATAAAGTTGTGTTTCCTGTTTTGGAAGTTTTTTTCTTGTTTTTTTTTTGTTTAGATTAAAAAAAATCACCTCAATGTATTTGATGGGGAAATTAAGGTGAGGTGCCAATTTTACATAAGTTACACTAGCAATTTTAAATATTTTATAACTCTTCACTTATAGACTAAGCCTATTTGAATTTTTGAGCAGTTACCTTGTTGGGTTATCATAATACTGAAATACCCAACTTAAGTGCCAGTCTTTATTAGGTATAAATATTCCATACCATTTTTCTATGCCAAAGGATGGGGTTGTGGGATGCACAAAAAATTGAGGATCAATATTTATTCAATTAATTATTTTTCAAGATAAACTATATAAAGATAATGGGACAAATTGAGGTGCTGCACTTGTCCAGATGCCAGAGATATTCACACATTCAGTAGTCAGTAAAATGTAATTAGTGCAGTAAAGCCAAGTAAATATTACTGTAACCTAAATGGTGCTTTCCATACCTTTTTCAAAAGCATCAAAGGATTTTTAAATAAAAGTGGGGTGGATTAAATGGTCCTGTAAACGGCTACTTGCCCTGCGATCACAAACATCTTAGCAGCTCACTTTCACTTTACAGCTGGAGCTGTTTGTCCACAAACATGGAGGGCAGTATGCTGGCTTGAGAATAAAAGCAAGGCAAAAATGTTTTAGAAATGGTCTACCATCCATTGTAATGGGCAATGTTCGATTGCTGCCATATAAGATGGATGAAATGTCAGCTCTCATAGTGAGTCATGGAGCATACAAGTACAGTGGCATTTTTTGTTTTACAGAAAGTTAGTGTAAACTTGATATACCTGCACTGTGTTAATGTTGGACAGTTTTCACCTTATTTGAGCAATATAATAATGTACTGTATATTTATATGGTTATAAACCTAGTTTACATTGTACAGTGATTTGCTTCATAGTTGTAGGTTAGGAGTTTTCTTCAGCTTTGCAGCCTTTATTACATAGCCCATAAATAAATTTAATGGCATTTAAACACTATTTTAATGTGATGTGCACGTTAAATTATTTTTATCATAATATTCACTTAGTCCTTCTAAAAATAAGGTACAGAATTCATTCATGTACATGTAATTTTGTATTAAAAATCAAAAGCAGCACTTTTAGAAGAATTTTTTTTTCCTCTGTAATGATTTTAATTTAGATTATTGCTTCTTATTTCAGAATGCATCTGCCTCCCAGCCAACAATTAAGTTTAATGGACTACAAGGGGTAAGTGAGTTTTTGTTTTTTTGGAAAAAGCTTTTCTTAAAGGGTTCTGTTTAGTTTGTATTCCCAGAGTTCATGAGACTGTACAACTGAAATGTTGCTAACATCGTGAGTTTTCAGGTTTTTCAGAACCAGGTAAGTTATTGCTCTTAGTTTCTGTTATTTTTGTTCATATATATTGGAGTTATAATCGATACCTGTCTTTACCTAAAATCAGTATGTCCCTTTAGATTTTCTATGTTGTAATGAAGACGTGAACATTTTAGTTATGGTATGCTGATATCATCCTTTTCAGTCGAGAAGGCTAGCTTGCCGGGGGGGGGGGTGAAGCATTTGTATACAGTATATATGTACTGTATTTATATTTAAAATTTTCTACCAGGACACTTGTTTTATTGCGTGGCACAAACATGCAATACTTTCTTTACACTTGCTCTTTGTAAAGCAAGTGTACTCCACTCCAGTCCTGGAGGTCTACAGTGGTTGCAGGTTTTCATTCCAACCAGTTTCATAATTTGAAGCTAGGCCTAGCGGGTAATGAATCTTCATATTTATTTATATTACTCGCTGATGCTTTAATTCTTTCAAGACAAAGCTTAATCACATTAGATATTTCATTTTCTGAGAACACTATCCATGTGTTTTATGGTCTGAAATAGATTTGTACCTCTTGGTGCTGCTATTTGCTCTTTTTTTTTTTTTTTCAAAATATTGTATTGGCACACATTTAATGATGCATGTATACAGCTTTAAATTAAAGCATGTTAGCTGGAGAGCTGATGGGTCATTTTGCACTTTGTCATTTGCACTTCATTAATAACTGATGGCTGCTTAAAATGGGCAACAATTTAAACCTTAATGTAGCTGTTTAAAACTGAAGTTGGCAATTAAGGCACCTGAATAAAGAACACGGTAAGTAAAACTAAGCCCAAAAAACATATTACTTTAGTAGTAAATAAATTGTTTCTGATTTAAAATTTGGTTAAAGCAAAAACCTGCAGTGACTGTCGTACTTGAACACTGGAGTTGAGTACCCCTGCAGTAAAGTAACAAAATATACTACTCTTAACATTTATTACTGTACGTAATATTTTATTGAAATAAGTATTATTCAGCATTCTTTCATTACTGTTATTAGTCAGGCAAAGTCCACTAGTAGAGTATAGCAGCTCATTTTAAGACAAAAGCATTATCAGGACTTGACTAAAATGGGAGTTAAAAAACAGGCAACTGTTCTGTGCTGTGAAGTTTGTCATTTTACTTAGAACAATAAAGTTAAAATTGCCTACCCATTTTTATGCTAGCTGTCAACACAGTTTAACCAATATGCCTATTGGGTGTTACACATGTTCAGAAGTGCATTGCATTTTGGGAGTTTTACAAAACAGCTGGTGCACTTTCAGAGCTGCAGCAATATACTGTGTAGTGATTAGTTTCTAGGCATCAAAAAGAGGCAGTAATTGGTGTGTGCTCAGTACAGGTTTTGCCTGATCTGGGCAGATGTTTTCATTGAAACTTCTATTTTCAAATATTTTTATATTCATTCCTTGAAGTATATGGTATACATTTGACCCTTATTTAACTTCACTTTATAACCTAACCCAGTCAGACCATTAAAGGGACAAAAGGAGCTTTCAAATAGTATTTCATAGAATTCACCACAACCTCCAAACAAACATTAATGTCCACCAATAGAGATTTCTGACATCTAAATTTTGCAGGAGGCACATGCTCCCTGAAAAGTAGGCTTTTTATTTTATAGCTCTGGCTTACTGCCTAATCTTTAAATACATAATCTTCAGTTTTAACTTGCTGAAACAGCCAACAGGAAGAGTCTACGTTTATATAATTTTATTTTTATATATGGAGGGTGAGAGAGACGGTTGTACAATTTCATGCTTGGTACTTAAGCACCTTTTATGCTAGTCATTTTAAGGCCATGAACCTTTCATTATTTCTTATATGGATTCTAGGATTTACAGTGCATCACTAAGCTGCTAGAATATTCTTTACTGATGAATGCTGTGTTATGCCATTCAGCCTTGATAGTTTGTGCTAGTGGTAGGGTAATTAATGTTTGCTTGGTGAAGTGAATTATTTGTGGCCATTTGATGCTGACATTTAACAGTTTGACATTTGGTGTTTTCTGTCCATGTTGTGTACTTTCTTAAGGTTACAGGTCAGTTGTGGTACATTTCTCTATGTGTGTTTACAAAATTGTGGCATTTTATAAGCTATTTTGCTGCTTACAATGTGCTGTGTTTCATGCCTGCCAGCAGTGAATAGTTGAAACCCTCTGTAATTTGTTAGGTTAGGTTTAGGTTTATTTGTCATGTATAGGTTAACACAGGGTCAACATACAATGAAATGTGTATGACGAGAAAAACAAGTCACTCAGCCTAGATCTAATAAAGCTAAAAAAAAATAATTGAAAAAAATTACAAGTTAAAAATAGACAAGCCATATAAAATAAAATATATATGTTTTAAAAGAAGTTATAGAGTAATAGGAGTTGAATGAGCAGCAAGTACAAATGAGTTATTGCACAGATAATGTTTTATGAGTACAGGTGCATATTCCATAAAGTGCAGATGCATGTTCTAGTCAGTATTCAGAGTGTGTGCAGGTACAGTTTGTGTGTGAGTATTGCAATGTAGGTGTAATGTAAGTGTATGTACAGTGGGGCAAAAAAGTATTTAGTCAGCCACCAATTGTGCAAGTTCTCCCACTTAAAAAGATGAGCGAGGCCTGTACTTTTCATCATAGGTATACCTCAACTATGAGAGACAAAATGAGAAAAAAAAATCCAGAAAATCACATTGTCTGATTTTTGAAGAATTTATTTGCAAATTCTGGTGGGGGAAAAAAAGTATTTGGTCAATAACAAAGTTCATCTTAATACTTTGTTATATACCCTTTGTTGGCAATGACAGAGGTCAAACGTTTTCTGTAAGTCTTCACAAGGTTTTCACACTGTTGCTGGTATTTTGGCCCATTCCTCCATGCAGATCTCCTCTAGAGCAGTGATGTTTTGGGGCTGTCGCTGGGCAACACGGACTTTCAACTCCTCCAAAGATTTTCTATGGGGTTGAGATGTGGAGACTGGCTAGGCCACTCCAGGACCTTGAAATGCTTCTTACGAAGCCACTCCTTCATTACCCGGGCGGTGTGTTTGGGATCATTGTCATGCTGAAAGACCCAGCCACATTTGATCTTCAATGCCCTTGCTGATGGAAGGAGCTTTTCACTCAAAATCTGACGATACATGGCCCCATTCATTCTTTCCTTTACACGGATCAGTCGTCCTGGACCCTTTGCTGAAAAACAGCCCCAAAGCATGATGTTTCCACCCCCATGCTTTACAGTAGGTATGGTGTTCTTTGGATGCAACTCAGCATTCTTTCTCCTCCAAACATGACGAGTAGAGTTTTTTTTCATCTGACCATATGACATTCTCCCAATCCTCTTCTGGATCATCCAAATGCTCTCTAGCAAACTTCAGACGGGCCTGCACATGTACTGGCTTAAGCAGGGGGACACGTCTGGCACTGCAGGATTTGAGTCCTTGGTGGCGTAGTGTGTTACTGATGGTAGCCTTTGTTACTTTGGTCCCATTTGTCTGCAGGTCATTCACTAGGTCCCCCGTGTGGTTCTGGGATTTTTGCTCACCGTTCTTGTGATCATTTTGAACCCACAGGGTGAGATCTTGCATGGAGCCCCAGATCGAGGGAGATTATCAGTGGTCTTGTATGTCTTCCGTTTTCTAATAATTGCTCCCACAGTTGATTTCTTCACACCAAGCTGCTTACCTATTGCAGATTCAGTCTTCCCAGCCTGGTGCAGGTCTACAATTTTGTTTCTGGTGTCCTTTGACAGCTCTTTAGTCATGGCCATAGTGGAGTTTGGAGTGTGACTGTTTTGAGGTTTTGGACAGGTGTGTTTTATATTGATAACGAGTTCAAACAGGTGCCATTAATACAGGTAACGAGTGGAGGGCAGAGGAGCAGAAGAAGAACAGGTCTGTGAGAGCCAGAAATCTTGCTTGTTTGTAGGTGACCAAATACTTATTTTCCACCATAATTTGCAAATAAATTCTTTAAAATCATACAATGTGATTTTCTTGGTTTTTTTTCTCATTTTGTCTCTCATAGTTGAGGTATAAATATGATGAAAATTACAGGCCTCTCTCATCTTTTTAAGTGGGAGAACTTGCACAATTGGTGGCTGACTAAATACTTTTTTGCCCCACTGTAAGTGTTCAGGTGTTGGTGTTGAGGAGTCGAATGGCCTGGTGGTAAAAACTGTTAAGTCTTGTAGTCCGAGCAGCCAGACTCCTGTATCGTCTGCCAGACGGTAACAAGGAGAACAGCTGGCGTGCTGGATGGCTGTGGTCCTTTATGATGCTGCTTGTCTTACGAAAGCACCGATGGAGGTAAATGTCTTCAATGGCAGGAAGACTCTTGCCCGTGATTTGCTCTGCTGCCTTCACCACTCTGTAGAGATTTCTGGCTGCTGGCAGAGCAGCTCCCATACCAGACGGTAATGCAGCCCGTCAGCAGACTCTCGACCACACTCCTGTAAAAGTTTGAGCAGATGTTGGCATTCATGCCAAACTTCCTCAGCCTCCTCAGGAAGTAGAGCCGCTGGCGAGCTTTCTTAACCACTGTGTCTATGTGAAGGGTACACGAGAGATCCTCGGTGATGTTTACTCCAAGGAACTTGAAGCTGTTAACCCTTTCAACTTCTACGCCGCTGATGTAGATGGCCTGGTGTTCTCTGCCTTGCTGTTTCCGATAGTCCACGATCATCTCCTTGGTTTTGCTGACGTTAAAAGACAAGTTGTTATCCAGGCACCAATTACTCAATGCCAGCACCTCCTCTCTGTAGGCCGTCTCATCGTTGTCAGTGATAAGGCCTATGGTGGTTGTGTCGTCTGCAAACTTGATGATAGTGTTTGTGCCACAGTCGTGGGTGAACAAGGAATACAAGAGGGGGCTAAGCACACAGCCCTGCGGCGCTCCTATGTTTAAAATGAGTGATGAGGATGTGTGTTTGCCGACTCTCACCACCTGGGGCCTGTTTGTGAGGAAAGAGAAAATCCATCTGCAGATGATTGTCCCCAACCCAAGGTCGTCAAGCTTCAAGAAGAGTTTTGAGGGGATGATGGTGTTGAATGCCGAGCTGTAATCTATGAACAGCATTCTTACATATGTATTTCCTCTTTCCAGGTGGGTGAGGGCAGTATTTATTGTTAGCGCAACGGCATCCTCTGTAGATCTGTTTGCCCTGTAAGCAAATTGGAGAGGATCCAGTGTGTCGGGGAGGGAGGAGCAGATGTAACCTTTGACCAGTTGCTCGAAGCACTTCTTAATGACCGATGTCCGTGCAACCGGGCGATAGTCATTCAGACATTAGACCACCGGTTTCTTTGGGACAGGAATGATGGTGGATGTCTTGAAGGAAGTGGGGACCACTGACTGCCTCAGGGAGAGATTGAAGATGTTGGTGAACACACCTGCTAGCTGGTCAGCCCATGCCCTGAGGGCACGGCCTGGGATGCCATCTGGTCCCGGAGCTTTGCGAGGATTGACCTTTTTGAAGGACCTTCACACGTCAGACGTTTCAAGGATCAGAGTGACAGACTCGCTGCCCCTTGAGGATATAACACCTGTTCTTTGTTGGCTGCATCAAAACGAGCATAGAAAGTGTTGAGCTTGTCTGCAAGACATGCAGTGGGCTGAACACTGACTGGGTTTTTCTTTTTATAGTCAGTGATGCAGCACAGTCCATTCCACAGGTGCTTGGTGTCAGAGCTGTGGTAGCTTGACTCCACTTTGTCCCTGCAGTCCCGTTTGGCCTTCTTGATGGACCTCCAGAGGTCGTATCTGGCTGCTTTGAATGCACCAGAGTCCCTTGAGCCAAAGGCAGAGGTCCGCGCCTTGTGCTTAGCCCCAATCTCCCTATTTACCCAGGGTTTCTGGTTAGGATATATGCAAATGGAGGTTTTAGTGACAATATCGTCAATGCACTTGCTGATATAACCTGTGACAGTCTGTGAATTCATTGTTGTTGCCATCAGCTGCATCCTCAAACATCTGCCAATCAGTTGTTTCAAAGCAGTCCTGTAAGACCCCCTCAGCTTCACTGTCCCACTTGTAGATGTCCCTGTAAACCGGTTTTTCCTGTTTAAGTCTTTGTTTATATGCAGGCAGCAGCAATATAGAGCAATGGTCTGCTTTTCCAAAAGCTGGTCGAGAGAGGGATTTTTAGGAGTCCTTGAATAAGGTGTAACAATGATCCAGTGTTTGATCACCTCTTGTGGGGGGAGAGATGTGCTGATAGTATTTAGGGAGAACTTTCTTCATGTTTGCTCTGTTAGTCTCCCAACACAATAAGTGCTGCTTCTGAGTTAGCGTTCTCTAGTCCACTGACAACATCATACAGTTCATCCATAGCCGAAGCTTTATCAGCTTGTGGGGGGATGTAAACAACTGAAAGGAGAACTGAACTGAACTCCCTCTGGAGGTAAAAGGGTCTAAATTTAATGGTCAGCAGCTCGAGAACCGGTGAGCAGTGCGTTTTTAAGACACACACATCCGTAGCCCACGAAGAGTTAACCATAAAGCACACCCCCTCCCCTTGACTTGCCTGAGTCCTTCGTTCTGTCTCCCCGATAAACTGTAAACCCGTCTGGTACGCTGGGCTCCAACCACGTCTCTGTGAACGCCAAAACGCAGCAGTTCGTGATGTCTTTCTGGTGCTTTATCCGTGCGCGCAGCTCATCTATTTTGTTGTCCAGAGACTGAACATTAGCGAGCAGGATGCTAGGCAGAGGAGGCTTGTTGTTTCTCTGTCGGGTTCGGCACAGAACTCTGGCACGTTTCCCCCTCTTTGTTTTCCTTCGGCGTCACGCGAGTAAGCAAAAGACTCCAGGCAGTACAGTGTCTGCGATATCAAAAACTGTTGTAAAATCCAAACTGGCTGATGAACGTAATTCCAATAGTGTTTGCCGGTCATACTGAAAGTGTGATAAAGTAGTACGCACAAAGAGAGTGAGTAATAAGAAAATAAATAGTAACTTTTGCTGAGTTGACTCGGAGCTCTCATCGGTGCAGCCATCTTACGCCGCAGCCTTTTGTGTGTGTTTTACCCCTTAATCCTCAGTTTGGGTCTTTACACTTCTTTTCCAACTTCCTTCAATAACATACATTTCTGAAAATATTCAGTACATTTCATTTTTAAACAGACATTTATTGCATGTTTACCTATTTAAATGTGTTTATTTCTCAGTTTTTAAATTTTAGATCACCTTAGTAGTAGAGGTTTTTAGTTAAGAGTGCTTGGAAAGTCTATTCAAGATGCTTCAACTTTTGTGTTCTCTGAACAATGCATGTTATGGTAGCAGTGCTTAAAATTAATTTTCAACATGGGGGGGGGATTCCACCCCCCTTTAAACTTAACACTTGGGGATATTTCTGACTCAGTGGGAAGGGAATGAAAATGTGTTGTTCGTGGACAGAAACCCACAGTTTTTTAAAAAAACAAAAAAAAAAACGGGCTTTTTTTTAAGTCACTATTTTCTGATATGTACAGAAATGTATTATATTTTGAGTATATAAAGTTATCAGCCAATCTTAAACATTAGAAATGACAAAACTATTTAAAACTTTACTTAAATGATTTTTTTTCCACTTGGAGATTTTCACATACACTTATCCAAGAAGAAAGAGAGATTAGGAGCATGTACTCCTACAACACGTTGCTGCACCCCCCACATGTTGAACCACTTCAAGGTCCCTAATTTGGACCCAACTGCTGCCATGCTACGGGTGACACCTCAGCGACACTCTAGTCTGAATGGAACATTGCAAGGTTTTTTTTTTAACAATAGCTAGAGTGTCAATCCTGCCAGCAGGTTTTCCCTGCATGTTGGAGAACCTGCTTGCTGGGCTGGATGCAGGTTAAAGTCCTATCCAGGACAGAGCAATTGCAGGGTAAGGGCCATGCTCATCCTCTAAGTGTAATCATTGGCATTTACAGGATTTGAACCGGCAACCTTATGATTCCTGACATAGATCGCTAGCCTCAGAGCCACCACTCCACCTAAAAAAAAAAACTTGCAAAAAATCTAGAGAATGTAAACCAAAACATGTTGAGAATTTTTCCATCCACACTGTACATTTTTCTTGTTGGAGTATGATTTTTTTCTGCAGCTTTAAATCCATTGACCTGCCAGCTTAAGGCTGTAAATGTGAATGCTGTTAATTTTAAAAAATTTCAGATACTGTATTCAGTTAAAATAGTTATCCTTTGCTTAGGTGGCACAGTATTGCAGATGTAGCATACTCTCTTCAAATTCAGGACTTGAATGTCGGTGTGGAGTTTGAATGTTCTTCCTGTGTCTTGTGCGTTTTTTTTTTTGTTTGTTTTTTTTCCTCCTCCCCCCCCACCCCCCCCCCCCCTCCCCCCCCCCCCCCCCCCCCCCCCCCCCCCCCCCCCCCCCCCCCCCCCCCCCCCCCCCCCCCCCCCCCCCCCCCCCCCCCCCCCCCCCCCCCCCCCCCCCCCCCCCCCCCCCCCCCCCCCCCCCCCCCCCCCCCCCCCCCCCCCCCCCCCCCCCCCCCCCCCCCCCCCCCCCCCCCACTCTGATTACTGTAGTTTTCCTCCAACATTCTTAGACTCGTAGTTTGATTAAATGGTCTCAATGTGACTGTTGTTGTGGAAGTGAGAGGACACTGCCATGGACTGGTACCCTGTCCAGGCCCTTTTCCAGCATTATGCCCAGTATTGCCAGATTAGGCTCTCACTCCCTGCTCCTCAGAATTGGAGAAAGCAGGTTTAAGAATGACTGACTTGTCTGTGAATATTTTTGTTATGAGAGTACCATGAACTGTTGCAAAAACAAAAGGACAATTAAAGACATCATAGGGTAAATCTTTGTTCTAAGATGTCCTTTTGTGAGTTAGAGTTTGCAACCTTATCCATTCTACAGTTTATTTTCTAGAAAGTTACTTAAGCATTGTATATCTTGTGTTACTGATTTTTACCTTTCTGATTCAGGTTTAAAGGTGTTCAGTATGGCTAGCCAAATTAATTAATAGTGGTCAGTTTGTCCGATAAAGAGGAGTGAAAATGATTGTTTCACTTTAGATTTGTTGAATGTGTGTATTGTGATTTTTGATTGCAAAAGTGTACCCCAACCTGTTTTTAGCCTTTAATGTACAAAGTTTAGCTCGTAAGGCACAGTTGAAACACTGGACATCGCATGCCAGATGCCCCTTTGATTCTTGTAGTGCACTTGCTCAGCTTCACTGAATAGCTGATTGCTGAGTTCTGCAACTGCAACATGTAGTTGACATCCTATGCATTCTAGCATAAACAATGTGTGTGGAATTCTTAAGTAACAAATAAGGCATAATTATAAAATATTGATTTTTTTTAAAGAGACTTTGGATATTCTTGCAAAAAGCAAGACCGATTTTTTACTAAATAAATACTTATGGGAAATTCACCAAATAAAAATCTTAATTTAAAATAATTTTACATTTGTGTGGAATAGCCACAATTTGTGGGTTGTCCTCTTCAGAGACTAAGGATGTGATCATTAAATATTTAGAAAAAGGAAAGAGGTTGGGGATTGTGCGTTCTGAAATGTGGCAGAAGATACCAGAATTCCCACTCTCCACCATGCACCGTATCTTTTGTGACAAAAGTAACAAATATGACTGTCCGATGTCAACTGCAATAAGAATCATATCCAAAAATGTGTGCCGTTGTCTTGTTTCTATTGGTATGTTCACCGCTATTTTAGTGTTCAATATAAAGTTTTGTATTTTTCAAGTCTTAACTTATTTCTTCACAAACATGGTCTGTTTCCATTTGCTTATGTGAAATTGTGTTCTAAAATGGTGTTTTCTATTAATTTTAAAATTTTTGCCCTCGCTGACACTTTACAATAGAAGCTATTGGGGTACCACCAGAAAAGGAGTACTTTGTATTGATCTGCTGCACAGAGTTTGGATTAGGTGTGACAACTTGCTGTATTAAATATTTCAGCATATTCCTTTATTGAATGTGATTTATTTACAACTTAATCTCTGGAGAAAATACCTAAAAATAACTTGATAAAGCTTGCTGATACATAGTTTTTTCCTTTGGATACATAAGATGAAGGTTAAGGAGGCACAAGTTGCTGCCCAAGCATAACCATCCCCAAAGTGTCATTTTTTAAAAGAAAAGTTTAACTTGATCTACATGGGTGAGAATTACAGATAAATGTAACAATTATTGAAATAAGATTTCAGTTTCACAAATCATGTACAATCATTAAAGTAACAATCTGTTGAATGACATTTGGTTGGCTACCCAATTCTTAAGTAGGGAATAATGTAGCTGGCTTCCTGCTTAAATATTATGTAACATTTTCTCTTTTTGATTGGTGCGGTGGGAATCCTGTCAATGTGTATGAAAGGGTACAACAATACATTGTCAATGAAATAAATACCACTAAATATAAATGACTAAAAGTGTTTTTTTTTTTCTCCCCTGGAAGTGTAGAGGGGAAGGTTTTTAAAATGAGGACATATCTGCGTTGTCACAAGAAATTGCTCATTTAAGATCATAAAAAAAGAATGCATCTCTCTCTCAACACTAGAGAATGGGTCTGACAGAAATGTCCATTCTACTTTGATATTAAGCAGGGATCTGACTCTTGTTATTACCTCACTATTGCAGTAGATACTCATTTCTTGAGCTTCAGAAAGAAATTCCTACACCCACCAAATATATCTTTTGTAAATGCCATATTTGCTGTTTACTTTTTTAGTTCATCAGGTAAATAGCTATACAGTAACATCCATCCATTCATTATCTAACCCGCTGAATCCGAACACAGGGTCACGGGGGTCTGCTGGAGCCAATCCCAGCCAACACAGGGCACAAGACAGGAACCAATCCCGGGCAGGGTGCCAACCCACCGCAGGACACACACAAACACACCCACACACCAAGCACACACTAGGGCCAATCCACAATCGCCAATCCACCTAACCTGCATGTCTTTGGACTGTGGGAGGAAACTGGAGCGCCCGGAGGAAACTGACGCAGACACTGGGAGAACATACATTAACATTTTCATGAAAATCCTTTGTTTTAGTCTGTTTGCTGTTGAAATTTTTATTTTTTTTTGCCTTTTACACTTCAGATGCCAACAAAATAATGTGGCTAGATCTGTCCAAACGTTTATATGGAAGCATTCATTTCATCTTTAATATCTAAAATAAAGTCCTGGCACTTTGGTCATTACAAGTACGTTAGATTAGCCAAATGTTGAGGTTCAAATATCTCCTATTAAAAATAAGCACATACTTGAAAGGGTAAAACATTCAGAAATATTTGAATTAAGATATACATTCTGTCTGGACACCATTAGGTAGTGGCGCCGATGCTAGATATTGTATGCAGGAACTGATTCCATACTTTGCCTTTCCTGTCTTCTGCAGACCTGCAACGCAATCTCGAGGAATAAAATGGCTCTAAACTAAATTGACCCCCTTTCTCTCATGGTCATTAAAAGTTATGTTGATTTAATTTGATGCAACTGTTTACATTGGGCAAAGGATAGGTATCTGTTAGTCATTGGCTGTATAGCTACTGTGGTTTCAGGGAAGCCGAATTTATTACTCAAAATGACCACAGGAAAGCCCCTTCTGATTGGAAAATGGTGGTGTACTTAGAACAGTTTCTTGGAACTTTTATTGTGCTCATCTCAAGAAACAGGATGTGCTCTAAATCATAGTCTGTTTGGTTAAACTGTTCTGAAGTTTTTGTTTTTGGATTGTATATGTACATGTAAATAATGCTTTGGGCAGCCTGTTCAAATTTCATTCTGAATCATTATGTCAAACTTATTTTAACTATGCCTCTAAAGGCTGTTTAATATGACACATTTATGGGTGTATTTAATGAAAAAATATTCTTGAAGTTTAACAAGATTTGGTGTGATGGATGAATTTGACATGTTTTGCTATAACCAACAATTATTTTGATGATCGATTTTAATGTGGTAGGATTGCAAAAAAAAAAATTGCAATTAGACACATGAAGTGCATTAAATGGAACCTTTGACCAAATAAAAAGGTCTGTGTAAGATTTTCAGAATGTGTTCTCAACTGAATGAAATAGTGACATAATTGCATGGCACAACATACTCCACCTAATGATGTAATTAACTAATCAATGAAAGTGATCATTGCCAACATTTTTAATAATAGATAATTATAGATTATGACTATGACTTGTTGCAGGCTTAGACATGCAAAGGTCTGGACACCTATTTCATCTGTTTTAAATGAATGACTCAACTTCTCAGAATACTGTGCTTACAGTATTTTTCGGACCATAAGGCGCACTTAAAATCCTTTAATTTTATCAAAAATCAACAGTTCGCCTTTATAATCCGGTGCGTATTATGTATTAATTCTGGTTGTGCTTACTGACCTCGGACCGATTTTATGTGGTACACGGTGCTCAAAAATCTGTCAATGTTTTAGAATGACTTTGGTAAGCTACGAAGCCGCACCGCTTGATGGATTGTTGGAGCATTACGGCTAACATAGTCAGGGGCCTCGCGGAGTAATACGTACTGTACTTCAACATACGGTAATATTACGGTGTGTTTATTAGGACCCCAAAATGGCACCTGTTAAGAGACCTGCTTACGAAGCGGATTTCAAACTCAAGGCAATCAGGCACGCAGTAGAACATGGGAATAGAGCAGCTGCGAGAGAATTCAACATTAATGAATCAATGGTGCGGAAGTGGAGGAAGCAAGAAGATGACCTGCGCCAAGTAAAGAAGACCAAACAGAGTTTCCGAGGGAACAAAGCGAGATGGCCACAGTTAGAGGACAAACTTGAACAGTCGGTTATTGAACAGAGAACAGCAGGTAGAAGCGTCTCTACAGTCTCTATTTGACTCAAGGCAACAGTAGTAGCACGTGACAGGAAGATCACTGACTTTCGAGGAGGTCCTTCTTGGTGCTTCCGTTTTATGAAAAGATGTAATCATTCTATCCGCACAAGAACTACCATCTCGCAGCAACTGCCAAAGGGTTACGAAGAAAAGCTGGCCATTTTCCACACTTACTGCAAGAACAAGATCACTGAAAAGAAGATCTGGCCAGAACACATCACCAACATGGACGAGGTCCCTCTTACCTTTGACATCCCCGTGAACTGTACTGTCGAGAAAACAGGAACCAGTACGGTATCTATACGCACTACAAGGAACGAGAAGTCATCCTTCACTGTAGTTCTCGGTTGCCAGGCTAATGGCCAGAAACTACCACCCATGGTCATTTTCAAGAGGAAGACTTTGCCAAAAGAAAAGTTTCCGGCCGGCGTCATCATCAAAGCTAACCCAAAGGGCTGGATGGACGAGGCGAAGATGAGTGAGTGGCTGAGAGAAGTTTACGTCAGGAGACCGGATGGCTTTTTCCACAAATCTCCGTCTCTATTGATCTGCGACTCCATGCGCGCCCTTCTCACCGATACTGTCAAAATCCACGTGAAGCAAGCTAATTCGGAGCTTGCCATCATTCCGGGTGGATTAACCAAAGAACTCCAGCCGTTAGATATCGGCGTCAACAGGTCGTTCAAAGTTAAATTGCGAGCTGCGTGGGAGCAATGGATGACAGAAGGCGAACACACATTCACCAAGACAGGAAGGCAATGCCGGGCGAGTTACGCCACTATCTGCCAATGGATCGTGGATGCCTGGGCTAAGGTATCAGTTTCAAGTATCGTCCGAGCTTTCACGAAGGGCGGAATCATCGCTAAACAGCTAAGTAACAGCAATGAGACTGACTCGGATAATGAAGAGAGAGATCCGGGCATGCTTGATGCTGAAATCGCCCAACTATTTACCTTGGACACTGAGGATGAAGAATTTTGATGGATTTGTGGAAGACAAATGAACTGAAAAAGTGAGTGTATTGTTTTGTATTTTATGTTACAACTGAACAATGTTGAGTTATTGTGAATGAGTTGAATAAAGTATGACTTATCTGACTGTTTCGCTGAATGCGCTTTATAATCGGATGCGCCTTATGTATGAAAGTAGACTCATTCATTGATATTGCGCTTTATAATTCGGTGAGCCTTTATGGTCCGAAAAATACTGTACTCTGGTCAGCTATGGACCCTTCCATGCATTTGGGCAAGGAATTGAAGATAAAGATCTTTTTTTTTTCTCATAAAACGTGGAAGTTTGTAAAACAGTCTCTGGGCACTTTCAGTAACAACAATTTTATTATACAAAATAACAAAGAATAAAGTAAGGTCCGGTGGCCGGGAGGACAGATAACAAAAAAAAAAAAAAAAAAAACTACAGATGGACTGGGAAAAAAAATTTCTTGACTTCATATTTACTTATTTCTATCTTGCATTGAAAACATCGAAGAGCCAGAAAAATCTTAGGTGCAGAAGTTTTAGATGTTGGTCAGCAACTGTACAATGCAAAACCTGCATTTTGTAGCAGAAAGTTTTAGACAGCACCAAACATTAAACATAATACTAGTTTAATTGTTCAATGTGACACAAGGTTGATTGTGTTAGTCTGGGTTCATAATACTTGTTACTGAGATTATGGCCTTTAACAAGCTACAGAAAGAGCGTAGGGGGAAAAAAAAATAAACATCGCATCCTTCTTCAAATGCAACTCTTTACAGTTTTATATAGATTAATTAGGTTTAGCCATTAAGGTGACACCATACAGGCTGCCCTCTTTCAGTTAAGCTGCACTGATGTTACAATCTTATTTACACCTGTGAGAAGCTGTAAAAAGGGGCTGCAACAAGAGCTGTGGTGAACTGGAAGTGCATTCGTAATGTAGGATATAGAATTGATACCATGAAAAATGAGTATTGAAATAACTTTTAAAATGCTGAAATAGATTCCTATCAATATTTCTATACTTTTGGCACCCTTTCCATAAACACATTTTATTCTGTGTGTTTCTGTTGATTCCCTTACGTGTTTTGTGTCACTGTCTTGTTTCATTATCCAGCTTCTACTGTTTTCTTGTAAAGGTTCTTAATATTGTTTTGAATTCATTGTTTCCCCCTATGATGGCTCATTGTTCAGGCTCCGAGGTTGCAAAGCAGGAATAAACTATGAGGCTCCTTCAAGTTTTCATATCTTCAATCCAAAGAATATTATGTCAGTAGTATTTTGGAATGTCCCGGTAGTCTTTTCCAACTTTGAGACAGCAATAGTTTCCTATATAGCAGGGCTATTCAATTGCAAATTCAGTTAGGCCATATTTTCAAACCAGGAAATTTAACTGGGCCAGACATCTACAGTGGCCGGTAAGCAGCAGGTAATGACAAATTTTAAATTCACAGAAATGAATGTACAATATATAAAAACAAGTAATGTTTATTCATTGTTTCCCTTTTAAATTTGGTTACATCTGCACTGGCAATTGGAAGGTGGGAACAGAATCTGAGGTAGTAGCAATTTTTTTTCTTTTTCCTCTACTTTTAAAATAAAAAAATTAAACATTTTGCTCACATTTGACCCAGACACATCTCAATGTGCATAAAATCAAAAATGTGGACAGTATTGGCAATAACTTTGGTTTCCTTTTTGAAATATGAGATCCTCCTCCAATTTAAAGGGGTGGTCATGACATGCAAGGGATTTTTTTTCCACGGAACTTAAAACAATTTCATCCACACGGTTTTGATAAATTTTAGTTCCACAACAACGCCTTTTCTGTGGAATCTCCCCCATCATACATTATTCTGGCACAAGCGTAGCCAGCCTCATTGAAATTCTCTGACTTCCCCTCAGCAGTGCCGTGTACATAGAAATATTATTTTCCTGCATGCATGTCCACCTTTGACGTCATTTTCACCGTGACTCCTTGTAACCAGAGCGGGCCGCCATTTGAATAGGCTTGCTATATAGCATCTTTCAATGATAACCTTTCTTATTTAAGGGTTTCTTGCATTGGGCACATCAATAAAGACTTTGGCAAGTTCAGGAGATATCTGCAGGTCCTTTGTTCCCCTTTGTTCTGTTTGAGTTTGTTTAGCATTGAATGCTGTGGTGTCAACTCGGAGATGGTGCCCTCAGTTGTTTTCTTTCTACCATCGTCTAAACAAAAAGCAACTCTGCATGCTTATTGGAAAAATGTTCTTTGCTGATTTGTTGTTGCTTTGCTTTAGTGCGTATTTTGCATTTTCTTATGAGTGCAAACTACAGGCTGCAAAAAGCACATAACACTGAGTGTTGATTGGTATTGTGAGCTTTTTTTTTTTTTTTTTTTAATTTTTTAATTTTATTGATTTTATTGTAATCATTCCATACAAATAGATCAATTTTTACAAAAAATAGGATTGAAAACAAAATCAACCCCCACCCCTGAGAAAGAGAGCATGGCCAACGGAGTAAAACTTAAAGCTAGTTAAAATAAATAAATTGAGTTTAATAGGCAGATAAGATAAATGGAGGAGTTTCCCAGAGTATTTCTACAGAGACCTCTGAGGATGTGTTTGTCTCTAGAAAGAAACTGATTTGTTTGAATATAAATTCAGTTAAGTTCTTGTCTGCTAATAGAAGTGGGTTAAGATGCCATCTGCGAGATGAGTATGTGGGGCATAATGATTTTTAGCTGCAAGATCAGAGGGGCATGGTCAAAATTACAATAGCGTCGTACTTGCAAGATTTAATCGTAGGCATGAAATTTATATATAAAGAAATAATCAATTCTTGAGTAGCAATGATGCACTGATGAATAGAAGGAATATGTTCTTGAGTTTGTGTTTAGAAACCTCCAGGGGTCTGATAAGTTGTGGTCAGTTAACACTAGAATTACCAGAGCCTACGAAAAATCTCGTAGATCCGTCCCACCTTAAAACGCTTTGCACTTCTCCCTCAGCGTCTTTTGTCCTTGAGATGTGTTGATAAGCAACAAACAGCAAGCTATCTCATCCCCCCACCGGTACACAGTTTTCTCAGCTCAAGTCTGCTTACCTACTTGTCAGTTGCTTAGAGCTGTATAGAGTGAGAAGTAATGCAGAATGACACCTTTTATAAATACTATACCGTTATTTGAAACACTTGCATTTCATGTGTGTTCCGTGTCTACACGATCTATGCACAGTAAACACATCGTTAAAACAGAAACGTTTTTCATGTTTTAGTAATAATTGACAAAATCTAGGCATGAAGTGTATAATGTGTGAAGCCTGAATTCCAAATATCTTTATACACTTTCACAAAAGATAAAAGTATAACAGAACAAATGTGCTTTTTTCTAAGGCTATAACCAAAGGAAAAGAAAGCAGGTTAGTGCTGCGTGTTGTCCTGCCTTCTTGGGTTCGATGCTAGTAGCTTCTCAAGTTTACCGTTTTGAGTAGAGAGCTGCTGTTATTGTTAATATCCATCCATCCATTATCCAACCCACTGAATCCGAACACAGGGTCACGGGTATTGTTAATATTATAAAATAAAAACATGCATTTGATTTACGTCTGTAACAACCGCTGTAAATTTATAGTGCTTGTCAAAGTTAGTGTTCACACTTGCCCCGACCTGACACTGCTGTTTTCAAATAAAGACGCGCTATAACAGAGGTGAACTCAGATCGGAGAAAACAGAAGCCCTCCCCGCAAGAAATGTCGACTCACATAAAATAACACAGCTGCACCAGGCGTAAAGGCAAAAGTCCAGCGTCATCCTGCCAATCACCTGTCCTTCAAAGAAACAGCATGGCTTACAGAGCTCGCCAACGCTACACCGTCCAGATCTAAACACTAGCTTGGTGTAAAAACGTCTAAGTGCATTCTCATACCATTGCTCGCATACTAAAGTGTCAGCAGGTATTTTTCGTGGCGTTACACATGTAATTTGTGAGCATGCCCTTGACGATCAAACAGGAAGCTCAACAGTTCACTGGTGACTTTATGCTGTAGGAAGATAAGTAAATAAATCAGCTCGCATGTTATTTATTTGGATCAAATAAAGACACACTATAGCTATTTATCTATCCCCTTACCTGTTTTTATATATATATATATATATATATATATATATATATATTATATTATATAATAACAGTTATAAAGACACTTGTTCATGTTAATTGCAGTCTCAATTGTTAATATTTTAAAAGGAGCATCCCACATGAAAATACAACGATCTGATTGACTGACAGTGCATACCACTTTATATGGTTAAAAAGATAAAAAATAACACTTTCTTTCCAGCGGGGAATTGAACTCGGGTCTCTAAAGCGCAACAGGCCTGCTGCGCACTGATTGGCTGAGCAGTCTGTGTCAACTATCCGCGACTTAGTATGTATCGTGATCGTGATTTAGAGAGAATAAATAGGGTGTTCTTTTCTGTGAGCTTCATTTCTCATGGCTTAAAACACTGGGATTTATTTTTGTCAGTGTTGTAATTAAAGTTGGTCTTTATGGCTGACTGCTTTTTTTTCGCCTGAGAGTCATGTTGGCCAACATAGCTGAGTGGAGTGGATTGGAATAGGATTCTGGCTCACGTGATGGATTTTCTCCTGGCTCCCAACCTTGCGTTATCCAATTACAAACGCACATACAATTAAAAATTGCACCTCTACATTCTTTCTTCTTCTTTGTTGGCGGACTGTTGTATGTTTAGAGATGTGCAAAAAGCTTCACATCAGTCTTTGCCTATTTGTAATGTTTTCATTTTGTTTAGTTTTCATCCACAGTGAGTTTTTTTAAAAGCATTCATCTTGGTTTTTGTCAGGCACATTTTTATTTAGTTTTTGTTAGGTTTCATCACAGAAAAAATGTCTGCGTATTTTTCGTCTGTTTTTATCAATAAATTAACAGTGTTACTGAAGCAAACTTTTGGCAAAAAAGCATATGACAAATATTGCAGTGTCAGTCTGTATCTATTAATTTGAAGTGTCACTGGGCAGTGTGATTTGGTAGTGGTAATTTTAATTTTGTATTCCTCAATAAATGACTTGCCTTTATATATGGTGTGTTATTCTTGCCTTAAGATTTTACTATACAATATTCTACAGTTGATTATGTTCCATTCTTTAATTAAAGGACCAAAATTCTATCTCTGAGGAAAGAACACTTTTAATGTTTTATTGCACGCTCGTTGCTCAGATGAAATGGGGTGTACAGGGAAAACCATAATCAATGAGTATTAAGTATTATTTTCTTTGTTCCCTGGAAATTAACTAAAATAAAGTCCAAGCTCTTAGTTAATATTTCCTGCATAATTTTGCTCCTTGAGGAGTGAATGTTGGATTGCTTAGTAAGAGGATTTCATTGTGGCCCCTTTACACTTGGTCTTAATGTGTAGTTTGTATATGGGTTGTATCTAGTAATGTCCCTGAATTGCATTTAAATCTGGAAAATTGTTTCCCCATTGGCCCATGTCTGGAGAGAGAGCTAATGTTGCCACCTCCCATGCAAAATTTGAATAGGCTTCAGTTTGTGGCACTGTGTGCAGATAGAAAATGCAGTTGGATTTGTGTGATTTCTATCTATTTCTGGCCACCTCTTAATATGGTCTGAGTGAACTAATCACAATTGTATTCAAACCATGTTTCTTATTAACTTAAGTGCTATCAGATTGAGATTAGATCATGGAAAATGCCTTTTAATGCTAGGTGTTAAAAGGCTATAAATTTGAAAATATGCTTTATATAAAGTGCTTAGGTTTTGTGTACCCTGCACGGTCCACATAGACAAATATTCAGAAATGATTTAATGTACCTGATAGAATGTTATGTTGCATAGCATATGTTGAGTATAAATCCAGGGTGGTATTTCTTTAGCTACTAGGGGGCTCTGCCCCCTACTCGCTTCGCTCGCCAACCCCTGGTGTTGGGAATGACAAAGAGCGTGATGTATGAATGAGATATAGAATAGTGTGAAGGTGTAGATGATGCAAATAGAAAGTAAACAATAAAGTGTGTGGCACAGTGTATAGGTTTATTGGAAAATTTCTTTGCACACGCCGTTTAAGTGTAAAAGGTAATTCCAGGTCAGAACTTGTAATGTCAATGAAGATGGTTATTTTTGTGATCAGAGTCAAGTTTGTCAGAGCTTAGAAAGAGTTGTGTCTCCAGGAAGTAATGGAATGACTTGGGTATTTATGTTTTCCACATTAATATTTTTTGGACATAATATAGTGCGTTGTGTTAAAAGGGGCATCTGGTCTAATGAGATTGCTGTTCCAAATCTGTCTGTAACTAAGTCGTCACAGATAAAGGCTTGAGGAATTGTAATAATATGTGGGTGAAGTCCATCTGTATTGGTGAGTGTACCATCTCCCAGTTGTAATAAGCAATTGTTATGATCTGGTTCTGGACATCGTATCTTTTTTACTAACTGTATCTTTTGAAAGCAATGCCAATTGTCTGTGTATTTTAAGCTGCACTGAACAATAGCTGAGCGCATGGCATGTGGAAGAATAGCTAAGCACTGTCTAAAATCTCCTAATAAAAGTACCTTTCCTCCAAAGCGAATATTATTATTCATAAATGTTTGTAGAAGTTTATGAATGGTGTCGAGTAAGTGACTGGATGCCATTGTACATTCATCAATAATTAACATTTTTGCAAGACGGATGTCACGTGCAGTGCCACCGTTAATGTTCATAGTGGATACCGATTTGTAGGATCTAATGCAGTTCATAAAGATTTCACTTTCAGGTACATCGTTAGTTAGAAGCTTCTGTAGATATTCAGGATATGAATGTAAAGGAGGCAGTCTAATTTGACCCTTTTGACAACAACGTGTAAATGTATTACTTGTATTGCCAGTTGTTTCTTCAGGGAAGTGAACTGAATGACAATGATTGCAAATGACATTCATTAATCCGAATGAATTTTCCTGGTGTATGTTTTGCTTGTGCCGTTTGAGAGGCGCGTTGTTGCATGTGTAGTATTTGGGACGTGTTGTTTTGGAGCTGTAATCGATTTGCCTGTGCTGTGTGAGAAGCCCGTTGTAGCCTTCCTTGCCGTTAACGTATGTCTGAGACGGGAGGTGTTTCGTTTTGAATCCGTGCCTGTTGCGATGCAGCACTTTGATTGATAGATTGCGTCATGTGGATCTAGGATGTAGATTTGTGCATATTTGCGTTGTTGATTTGTTTCAGGGTGCACTGTTCCAATGCGATGCAGTATTTGTGCACATATAAGAAAGCAGTATGGGCCATTGCCTTTTGGTGGCCTGATATTTACTCCGGTAGATGCAAAAGCATATGAACTATTGTAGGATCTAATGCAGTTCATAAAGTTTTTACTTTTAGGTACATCGTTAGTTAGAAGCTTTAGTTGAGCTTTGCATTTTTGGAGCCGAGACATTTTTTCTTTTAGAAATATGGATAAGTAATAAGGTTGTGTGCGTCGCCTGCGTTTGACTCCTTTTTTCTGTGGTCTTGTCCGCCTCTCGCGGCGCCTCATTTCTTGGGGCGCCTGCGCAGTACGTCTTTTTGCGGCTACGGCCCATGGCCGGATGTCCCTGCGTCCATCCGGTTTAGCATTCTCGGTTAGTAATATGGATACAATACACTAGCTAGCGAGGCTTCATGAGGGTTTTGTGCATGCAGATTTGTGTCTTCATATAGAACATGTAAGCACAAGTAGATAAATTCCAGGACTACTGTTTGTATAATCTGTAAGAAAAAGGTTAAGAGTTGAAAGATTTTAATTTAAGTTAATGGAGTTTAACACTAGATATGATTGAACTGTTTTGATCTACCAGGTGATTTTTACAGTAGAGGATTTCAGTTGTAATTTTTCAGTGAGGATGTGCAGTCGCAGATTAAAGTTTTTTAAGGGTAAATATGACACAACTATTAAAGTTTTTCTTTCACAGAGGGCCATAGATGTGTACAGTAATGGAGGTAGGGCAGTGAACAGGTATTTTTGGAGATCTAAAGTGTTATTATTGAGCTCTGTTGTGCTGAGTAACCAGTTTTTGTCAATTATTTTTGTAGTTCTTTTCCCTCGTAAGCTGATATTGAGGGGTTTTCAAGTTTGGCACCTATTTGTCTGAGGGTTGCCAGCAAGATGTTGCTTTATCTTGATCAACACCACGTGAATATTCATATGTGATGTACATTCATCTGCTAGTAGTTTTTTATTTTTATATATATCTAACTCTCACGCGCACACTCTTACATGGGTTTTGGGGGTTAATCACAGCATGAAGAGCAAAGTTCAGCTTGTAGATTAAACTGATTTTAAAGTCTGTTTTACCATGCCAAATAAGAAGAGTAAAAAATGCCCCTTTAACATTTGTTTGTCACATGATTATTTACATAGATTATCTTAAATTGATTTTTTTTTTTTTTTTTTATTATAGCATATTAAAATTCCAAGGAACGATGGATCCAGTGAAGTGCACAATTTTAATTTTTACTTGTCCAGTGTTGGCAAAGATAATCCTCAGGGAAGCTTTGACTGCATTCAACAGTATGAATCACGGTAAGGTTTATTTCTTATGTTCACTGATCAAATTTTGCCCACATTTTTCTTCAGAGTTTCTAAAAAAATAAATAAATAAATAAAAAGCCATACAGCATCTTATGGACAATTTTTCTCAATGTAATAATAATAATTAATATCCCAGTGATGTGAATTCAGTTGTATGCAATATTTTGGATGCCCTTGTTTAAATTGTGTAAATTAAAAAGAAGTTAAGTGTTTATAGGGTACAAATGTGAAGGACACATTTGATATTTTGAAGGAAGGGTTTTTTTTTTTTTTTTTTGCGCAACCATGGCATGTTTTCATTTGTCTTGTACTCAAGCTTTAAGCGAAGTTATCTTTTTTTATTTTTTATTTATATATTTATTTTATTTTTTTAAATCCACCAACCAATTCCAAAACTTCATCTTTTGTTTATATTGATTAATTTTAGGTGGAATATTAGGGTGTGTTTTTTGTCATTCTCTTGCTGGATAATTCAGTTAATTGAGGTTCAATATCTGTACTGACCCTGGAGTTAGGGATATTAAAATCCAAGAAATTTGGTAAATGTTTTATATAAAAGAATTGAAATTGTTTAAACTATTACACAGAAATCTGAACATAATGTCAAGTAACTCAAATGGCAGATTTAATGTTCATCTTATTCTTGCAAACTTCTGTTACTGGAAGGTCACATGCACCACATTGTGCCTCTAGAATGTCTCCTACCATGAGAGAGAAGCTCCAAATTTTATTCCATGTATAATGCTAATGTAGGTGACTGGTGCTTTTAACATTGTGAGCTGGTTTTTAAACACTGGGAATATGGGTTCTTTTTGGCATAGCAATCTTTTCCCAACTCGATCTCTTGCTTTGAGCTGTCTCGGTCTCTCTGTCACTCTCCCTCTGTGCTTAGGTGGGTAAAGTATATTGATTCTGCCTGCTTCTGTTTGTTTTTGGCAAATTCACTTAAACATGTAAAAAGGAATTTGAACATTGGAGGGAATTAACTGTTTTCAGCTAGATAAGACCTATTTATGATCTCTCTCTCTCTGTCTATAGTGCTAGGCCAGATAACACTTATTTACAGGACACTTCGTAGTTCATATGCAGAAATAACTGACCATATTACGAATTTTGCAGAAATAACTGACCATATTACGAATTTTTATCTCTCCTTTACTGAGAGAGTGTACATACTATGAAACTGAGCTACTAAAACAGCACAAGCAAAAGTCCTTTACTTTTAAACACGTTTTAAACACACCATCCTAAAATTGTTAAAGCAGTAAGAGCTCACAGATGGTTATGGGGTGTATCTTTAAGGAGGATAAGAGAGTAAAGAATTATCAGCATCTTAACAACTGCAAAACCAAGGAACTGGTTATTGACTTGTGCTGCATCAAAGAGCCTATGTGTCTGGTCACTATTCAGGGAGTGTATCTAGAGGTGGTGCAGTTCAAGTACTTGAGGGTCCACATCAATGACAGGTTGAACTGCTGTTGTAACACAATGAAACTATTTAAGAGAGAGCAGAGTAGGCTTTAGGAGTCTGTGGTCTTTGAATGTTTACAGTGATATCTTCCACATCTTCTATAACTCTGTGATGGCCAGTGTGATTTTGCTGGGCTGGTAACTTCAAGTCAGGCCCATTGAATCAACAAGCTAATTTTAAAGGGTGGGCACAGTTATTGGATCCACTCTAGACTAGTGGTGTGTGTTATTGACAAAAAATTGTATCTCGATATTTTCTGGTACTTTGATAATAACGATAATTAAAAGATATTTTGCATCCTTTTAAACATGATTGTAAAAGTCTTATATTAATTGTAACTTACTAATGAGATTAATGGAAACTAGAGTTGAGGAAAACTTGTCTTATTCATTTAAAACTGAAGTACAATTACACATTAAAATCACCAGTGAAAGTATTACTGAGCTCAAACAGTGCTGGTGGTGGTAGTAGTAGTAGTAGTAATAAATTTTATTTATATAGTGCCTTTCCCATGCTCAAGTATGAATAAACCGTTTTTATGTGGCCTTATAGGATTTATACAACCAAAAATTGCACCAAGACCAACAGAACTATAAAGAGAGTATTTTAAACAGAAACTTATCCTTAATGTAAACAAGATATGAATCCAATAGGAATAAGATGCTAAATTTACATTTATTTGCTTGGCAGATTTTTTTTTTTTTATCCAAACCAGCTTACAACAGAGGTAAACATAATTGAGTAACATTAGGCTAGGGCTTGTTTGTTTAGCAAGTGTAATAGCACATGTAACAAAAGTTGATTGCCAAGTGAAAACATGTACTAACTAATTTATAATAGATTGATAAGGCAATTGAACTTGAACAATAATTTAACCATCAACATAAAAGATCACAGATCATATATATGCAGATGGTCCTTGTCTTACAATGGTTCGACTTATGATTTTTTGAAGTTATGATGGCGATAGCAACACGAGAATTTATATAAAATTGTGTAACATAATTTTTCAAGTTGTCGTTCGTGAAGGTTTCTGTGAGCCGAGTAATGCGGTACGATACACTAAGATGCTGCCAGGATGCTGGGAACTCCTGCCTTGTGAGATGCCTCAGTCTCGCAAGTGATCAATAGAGATCAGTGATCTTGTTACAGTGCACTTTTTTTTTTTTTGGTATTCCCCTTTTTATGAACATTCACCTTTTGAGCTGTTTTTATTTAGTTTAGTTAGTTCCCTGTTCTAGCTGTATATATATTTGCCTCTTCCCTGGCTACCACATAATCCTAATGTATCAAAATGGTGTGTACTCACCCATGGCCCTGGAGAAATAGAATACTGCACAGTGTCATGCCTACAGTCTTCTTTATATTGGCAGCTGGTGATTTTTAAAGGATACTCTGCTAAAACAAACTCATACAAGGGGGCAAAAATTGCCTTACGATGTTGGCCAGCTGTAACTGGGACAGATAAATTAACTCTTTCAATTTTTGTGGCAGCTGGCCATAACAGCATCTGCTTTGAAGTACTGCTTGGTGGTTAATGGCAATTAGATATGAGAAGTTTCACTGAGGGAATTACTCCTGTACCCTTTTTTTTTTTTTTTTTTTTTTTTTTTCCTTCACCACTGAATGATTGGATTGATGGAACTAATTGCAGTCAAAAGTTTTGATTGGCTTCAAGGCTTGTGTGCTGAAGTACTTGTTTTTAATTATTCACAATTTGCATATTTCATGTTAAGCTCTTTGTTTGCTGTAACACTGACAACAAAAATGAACCAAAAGTTTGACATGCACACAGACTGAGCAATAAGCATAGAAATTTCTGCAGCAGTGCTCATGCTTGAGTAGGCCTTTGTTACAATATAGAAAGAGAGCATTTTCTTACGCTAGTATGAGTAAAGTGAATTGCTTCCACATTACCAAAGATTTCATACCGTAAACACTGGCACAGCTGCATTGATTCTTCTACATGACACAAAAATATATCCAGAAAGTTTTATCTGATATACTGTGATGGAAATATTGCTATACTGCATGTACCCCACCAAAATTCCTACTGGGTAATTCAGAGCACTTCATGTTGCAGTGCACTTCCTTCAGATTTTGAAAGATCTGATTCTTTGAAACGGTTTAGTCTGTCTGTGTGGATGGCAAAGCTCTAAACCAGGGGTGTCAAACTCCAGGCCTGGAGAGCCGCAGTGGCTGCAGGTTTTCATTCTAACCTTTTTCCTAATCAATAACCAGTTTTCACTGCTAATTAACTTCTTTTCCCTTCATTTTAATAGCCTTGTTTTTAAGGATTCAGTCTTCTGAATTTCTTTTTTTCTTAATTAAATGACAGCCAAATAGAAATGAGATGTGAAACGAGCCAAAAGATGACCAGCTAAATTGGGATTTCAAACTCCAACCAATCTCTTAATGAGAAGCTGATTATTCTTGCTGTTAATTAAACCTGTTATTTAATTCCACGACTTGTTGCTGCTCTCATTCTGCCACAGCAGAAATTTCCAAAACTGCTGATTTTCTCTTTTGTTTTTCTAAGATCACCGTCTGGTGACCTAAGAGATCAGCCTTACTGAGACCTTCAGCTTTCTTTATTTTCAGATATTGTGTGATGGGCACAGGTGAGCTGGTCATGTTGCGGCTTGCTTTGTGTCATTATTGTTTGGCTACTAATTAAGGACAAAGAGACAACTAAGGGGCCCGAGTCAAGTTAGTTAAAACTAAAGCAAAAAAAGTTAATTAACAGCAAAAATTGGTCACTAATGAAGAAGATGGTTAGAATATGAACCTGCTGCCACTGCGGCCCTCCAGGACCGGAGTTTGACACCCGTGCTCTAATCTAACAACATACTTTGCTCTAGTTCCAGTGTGATGTCTTGGTGCTAGTGGAGCTAGTGAGAAACGGACTGACAATCAGCAGCAGGAATCCCCGTGTTCACAAATTTGGTTTATGCATTTACTACCTACTTATTGACAGTTCCGTAGTTTGAAATAGTATCTTACAAATGTGTTGATTTTCCTTATAGTAACCTTGCATTGTATTAAGTGTTCAGATTGATCACTGAATCTGAGAAATAACTAGTATTTGTGTTTTTAAAACAAAGTTTTGTTTCCTATATTCTTTGCTCTTTTTGTAAGTATGCATATCTGTATCAATAAATATTATTTCTGTGCTTTTTGTAAAGTACGTGCTGTTCTTGTTTTATGTAAAGCTTGGGAGTGCCTCAACTCGACTTCCAGGGTATTATACAAGATAAAATAACAATATGTGCCACAAATGACTCCTATCAGATGACTCGGGAACGAATGACACAAGCAGAAGAAGAAACTCGTAGCAGGAGTACCAAAGTTATTAAGCCTGGTGGACGATTTGTAGGTAAGAATGAGATTTAACCTGCATAGCCTTTCTCATTGTTAGATGTAGTGAGAAGTCAAGCCAAATTAACACCTTTTATTAGCCAACTAAAAAGATTACAATATGCGAGCTTTCAAGGCAAATTGGCCCCCTGCCTGAAGAAGGGGCCTGAGTTGCCTTGAAAGCTTGCATATTGTAATCTTTTTAGTTAGCCAATAAAAGGTGTCATTTTGCTTGACTTCTCACTACATTCATATTGGCTAACACAGTATAACACCCTAGTACTACATTATTACATTTTTAGTGCTGACAGGTTACTGCTACAATCCTCCTTTTTATGAAAATCTATTTGACCTTAAATATGTTTAACTTGTCATTACAGAAAATGAACTGAAATATATGCAGTACCTGTAATGTATAGACTTGGATGTTTTTGGCATGAAAGTTCTGGGGTCCATATGAGAATTGTACTTTGCATTTTGAATTTCTCCTCTGTGCCCCCATAGTGTTTAATGCAGAAATGCCACAGTGCAGACTAATTTAGGCTGTGACCTAGATAATCAAAAGAGGACTTTTAAAATCCTAAAATACTCCTTATAATACTAATGTTAACCAACACAGGTTTAAAGAAGTGAATATTTTTTTGTTTGTAGAAATTGTTGATTCTTGATTCATTTTAGAACTGGTTCTAGAAGTTACAGGCAGTGAATTTTGTACAGTTCATGATGTCAGAGAGCTTAGTATCATTTCAAGATACTGTCTTTATTTTAATGCCTCACCTCTACCCCAATGGTTTTATTATGTTACAGAATGTATCCTGAAAACCTGCATATTTGAGTTTAAACTTTTTATAGTAATTTTTTTGGTTAATTATTTTAAGGAAATGGGAAAACATTTAGATCTGCTTTTCTGCTGTCTGTTTACTCTGCTTAACATCAGTCTTACTGTAGGAATTGCACTTTTATTGCTAGTTTGCAAGATGTTTACTTTGTGGTGATAGATTTGCCAGTCACTTAGTTTTTATTTATTTTTTTCTCTCAGGTAAAACGGTTCAGATAAGAAAACCAGCACCAGGAGCCCAGGATCCTGCCCCTGAAAGAAAACGTTCAACTCCTATTAACCCTGCAAATACTTTAAGAAAGAACAATTCAAATACAGCTATTTCTCAACGTCCTTATAGGGAAAGGGTGATTCACCTTTTGGCTTTGAAACCATTCAAGAAACCTGAACTGCTGGCTCGCTTACAAAAAGATGGAGTTAGTCAAAAAGACAAGAATTCTCTTGGACCCATCCTTCAGCAGGTTGGTAACCCAGTGTTGACAGTATTGTATTGTTGGTGGTAAATGGACTGCTACATGTTGACTGTAAATACTGCAGCAATATGCTGAATTTAATGATTTGTTTATGGCAGTTTTTTCTCTGATCACTGTTGGCTGGGTTAGGTGGTTGCCCATTTGCTCAAACTCCGTCTCTCTCCCTCTATCCATCTTTCATCTTTCTCGATTTGAATATATGCACAAAGATGCAACATGTTATAAGTGTGTGCAGTTGCTTGGAGTTTGGGTGGAGAATTTTTCGTGAATTTTTTTTATTTTAATCTGCAGGATTAATAAGAGGATAATGACACATCCCATATGAGCGTTTGTTTGTTTGTTTGTTTGTTTGTTTATGAAGTCACTTTTTGCGGTCATTCTGCCTACTAGTACACCCTGCTTGAAGCAAAGTTGATCCATAAGATTATCTAGAAAATAAGCTTATTTTCATTTGGAGAATAAAGTATACAGGCAGTAGGTAAGTTAGAACGTAGGGAACGGTATGTTTTTTTGCATTGCTCTAATTACAATGTACCAAAATAAAAAGGGGGAAAAGTTTTCTGGCACTGTCTAACATATAAGGTAACTGAGTTTAAAGATTTCAGAAGATTTTTTGTACGTTACTGAAAACTTGGAGTTTCCTTTTTAAATAATTTTAAGTGTCCTGAATTCTTCCTTATCTGTATTTTTAAATGTTAACTTTATATTTAAGTTTTTTGCTTGCTGTTTTGTTTCATTACACTTAAGTTTTATGTATCATGCTTGTTGAGCATGTGTACATTTTTACAGGCAAATTTTTATTAACAGACATTTTCAAATAATTGAAACTTAAGTCCGTATGAAAGAGAACCAACCCAAAGTACCCCCAAACAGAAACGGCAGACGGCTAACTTCGTATGTTCAAAATGAATGACCTATTAATTAGTGGCAGAGTTTGCAGTGGACCAGTTTTTACAAAGGGGGTTTCAAGCAAGAGGTTAGAGACAACTTGACTGCAGTAGTACCCTGGGAGAAAAGCCTCTGATGTTAGCCATATTTGTATTACAAGTCTTGAGGTCTAGCAGAAAACTGATATAGAGTGAGTAAATAGATGGTGGTGGTGACACTTCATGATGGAGTCTGTAGTAAAGGACCAGAAGGGAAGAGTGCTGGAAAGTTTTTCAGGAAAGTCCTGCAGTATTTAAGTAATGGAATGGGCAGTTTGAAACTGTAGCCGCTTTTTAACAGAGCTTTTGTAGGTTGTTAAAAATTTGTTGAATGTATTGGTGAATAGTGTTGGAGAATAGTGTTTTTTTTAAATATGCCATAATAAAAGTGTGAGAGTGTTAAGTCATGCTAACAAAATTGGGCATTAAAGTTCTGTAGGTGACTTTGGAGAAGGTTGCTATCAGAAAACATCTGATACTTTTTTTAATGTAACTTAAGATAGTTTTATAGGGTGTATTTTTAAATACACTGTTACAGTGGGCAAGAAACTGGATTCTAAACTATGGAACCATAGACAAGTCACTAAATCTGGTTATGTTCGAACTATAAAACATGTTCAAGCAGTTGCAGTATACATAATAAAGCTGCTTTAGTTAATCATAAATTTTAGTTTGCCAGTCTGGGGCATGTACATTTTGTGTGGTCAACCACATTCTGAATGCTCAATTTAGATTGTACTGTACTATACAACATAGTAAAAATAGTGGGGGCTGTGACCTTTCAATTTGTGATTTTATTTACACATTTTTAAGCAAAAACAACTGCCCAAAAGTTTTATACAGCTAACCTATAAAAACTGAATCATTTTAGTAGCTATGTGTAAAGAAAAAAGTACCTCTGTTTGGAAGAATTTTAACCAAAGGGTAGTTAAAATATAATTGAGCATATCTTAATCAATGAAAAGCTAACAATCGCTTTAAAGCTTCCTGCTAATCTCAACCCCACAGTTCAGTCAATATGGCAACCTGTAGTCATGGTAAGCCATGTGTGTACAGTAATCCCTTGCTATATCGCGCTTCGCCTTTCGTGGCTTCACTCCATCGCGGATTTTATATGTAAGCATATTTAAATATTTATCGCAGATTTTTTGCTGGTTCGCTGATTTCTGCAGACAATGGGTCTTTTAATTTCTGGTACATGCTTCCTCAGTTGGTTTGCCCAGTTGATTTCATACAAGGGACGCTATTGGCAGATGGCTGAGAAGCTACCCAACTTACTTTTCTCTCTCTCTTGCGCTGACTTTCTCTGATCCTGACGTAGGGGGATTGAGCAGGGGGGCTGTTTGCACACCTAGACGATACGGATGCTCGTCTAAAAATGCTGAAAGATTATCTTCACGTTGCTATCTTCTGTGCAGCTGCTTCCTGAAGCGACATGCTGCACGGTGCTTCTCATACTTAAAAGCTCGAAGGGCACGTATTGATTTTTGATTCAAAAACAAACTCTGTCTCTCTCTATCTCTCTCTCTCTCTTTCTCTGCTCCTGACGGAGGGGGTGTGAGCTGCCGCCTTCAACAGCTTTGTGCTGCGGTGCTTCGCATACTTAAAAGCCAAACAGCCCTATTGATTTGTTTGCTTTTCTCTATCTCTCTGACAGTCTCTGCTCCTGACGCGCACTCCTTTGAAGAGGAAGATATGTTTGCATTCTTTTAATTGTGAGACAGAACTGTCATCTCTGTCTTGTCATGGAGCACAGTTTAAACTTTTGAAAAAGAGACAAATGTTTGTTTGCAGTGTTTGAATAACGTTCCTGTCTCTCTACAACCTCCTGTGTTTCTGCGCAAATCTGTGACCCAAGCATGACAATATAAAAATAACCATATAAACATATGGTTTCTACTTCGCGGATTTTCTTATTTCGCGGGTGGCTCTGGAACGCAACCCCCGCGATGGAGGAGGGATTACTGTACCTACTTTATTTCATGTTAATATGAATTACTTAATTGTTTAATTACATAGTGTAACATCCTAAGGATTTTAAGAGAACAGTGAATGCTTCACTTACCTTATGTTGTCCATTCCATTTTTAATTTTTGATTTCGACGGAACTTGGTATATGCCGGAGTTATACTTCATGTGACACATGCTGCAGCGGACGCTCCTGCTACGCAAGCGTTGAAGTGTTATACTTGCGCGTGTACTTTATGTAAATCTGGAGGAACCCGCCAGGTGGCAGTGTGAGATTATCATGGTGAGAACATGTAGGCAATTCACAACACAGAGAAGCTAAACAACACCCATTAAATTCCGATGACACCTTACTGCAATAACTTTGAAAAGGATGTTTATTGATTAAATCCAGGGATGTGTCCATTCCAGCAAGCATTGGGCACGAGTGAGAAACAATCCCTGGACGATGCCTCGGCTCATCACAAGGTGAATACAAGCACACAAATACAGTAGCGTCATTTTAGCAGCACCAAATCCCCAAATCTGCTTATCTTTGGAAGGAAACTGGAGCACACTGAGGAAACCCAGCAGGAAAACGTGTAAACTCCAGGCAGGGAATATTCGCGACGTGACTCCCTGCAAGAAAGCAGCGCTAACGCTCCGCCACTGTGTCACCCCATGTGTGTAATTATTAACTGTATTCATTATTTAAACGAAATTACCGATTTATCTGTAAAATATAATATACATTAATGCTTTTCATCATGAAAGTGATATCAAGTATAAATCTAAGGATTCTAAATGTGCAGAGAGTTGGAATATCATACATTTTAATGTGCTCAGTGTGGCGATCTATTGCTGGCGATTCGCTGCTGTCAGGAGCAGAGGAAGCCCTAGAAAAAAAGATGGCACAGAAGACGGTATGTGAGAATTTTAAAACGTATCGTGTCATTACGATCAGGGAATATGCGACGCTTGAATATAAAAGCACCATGAATACATCTGTAAGTCTGCATTTTGCTTCACCACATCGAACCATGTATCAAATATCGAAGCGCACACACCGCTCTCGTACGATCCACAAAGTGGCTTTCTGTCACATGTAGATAGTAAACAGAGACTCTGAAGTCACATTCCAACTTTTAGCACCCTGCGCCCCCCGACTTTTTGCTGGTACTGCAACTCGCGCACACGTCGTGTTAATTTCTAAGGACCTGCTCAGAGGATGCATCAAATGAACGCTCAGAACGCATGGCGGCCATGATGCGGGCGCATACGCGTTCTGAGCGTGAAGTATAAATGAGCCCTTACACCTACCTTAAAGAGTTCAGGAATTTTTTTTTTTTTTTTTTTTTTTTTAATGTAGTAAAAAACAGTTTACTGCATTTTCTTTTGACTGGGGACACTTTTTGTCTGTTGAAAAGAAGAAACAGTTACGTGAGAGCTCCAGAAGCATCACTTGTAGTGAAACTCCAAATAGAGGAGCTCTATTGAGGTTTGCTACAGAGTAATAACTAAAATGTAGTTTACAGATGGCAGATACACTGATATGTCTGTCATAATACAATTCTGCAGAGTTGTATTATAGGCTCATGTAATTTTTTTTTTTTTTTTTTTTTTATATAAAGCTTTTGCCATCTGGCTAGTTCGAAAAAAGGTTTCAAGTAACTTACGCATTGCTCGAATTTCTTGAAGGACTTTTTTTGGTTGTTTAAATCAAAACTAAAGTGATTGTCTCAGAATAAAAACTTCAATGAGGTAATTTACCATTAATAAACTAAACATGTGAAAATACTATATAAATATAAAAGTAATTAAGATAGAAAATAAAATATGATTTCAATAAAAATTGAATTAGATAATGCAGATTGAAAATGAATTAGAATTCAGTACCACATATCAGTGCTTCCCAACCTCGGTCCTGGGGACCCACTGTGGCTGCAGATTTTTGTTCCATCCAGATTCATAATCGATGACAACACCTGGTAACGCTGATCTCATTTAATTAGTATATTTTTTTTCTCTTCTACATTCTGAAGAGCATAGCAGCAAGATTTTTACATTTATAAGACACTTAAAAATATTTCTACTTTTGCTGTAAATTTAAATGCTTAACTCATTTGTTTTCATTATTTTTGCCTTTTCTCTGTGCATTTTCCCCCTTCGTTGTATCTTAATGACAATTAAAAATGAGCAGAGCAGATTCCCAGGCAAACACTGAATAATCAAAGGCTGCAACTACTTTAGTATCGGAACCCCTAATTGGTAAGTAATGGATTAATTAAACAATTAGAACACCTGGAAAAGTAGAATGAAAATCAAGATGAAAACATTCTTAAAAAGAAAAAATACATTATTCCCATATAACTACTTCTTTTTAATATATATTTTTTTTAATTTCTATATTGTTCCCAAAACACAGAACTTGGGGAAATAACAGTTCACTTAATTCGCCCAGCAGTCCAATTAAAAATAAACTGGTTGAAACATAAACCTGCAGCCACAATGTGTCTCCAGGACTGAGTTTGGGAAGCACTGCCATATATGAAAGTAGTGTTTAAAATCCAGTTTGTGTCCAAATATGTTGCTAATGGCTTGATCTTGCAATTGTTGAAGGTGAATTAATGATACTTGTGGTTTTGGCATAACCCCCTGGGCTTATCAATAAATTTTAATTTAATTTAATATTTTTAGAATTATCATTTATTATTTATTTATTTATTTTTTAAAAAAAACAAGTTTGGTCACTAACCTTGTGTTCTGACTTTTTTTTTATTTTCCCCCCTTCTTTTTAGGTAGCTAACTTAAACCCCAGAGACAACTCCTATACACTTAAGGAATTTGTGTACAAAGATATTCAGAAAGACTGGCCTGGCTATTCAGAAGAAGATAGAAATCAGCTAGAACATACAGTTTCTCGGTACTGTGTCCGTATGTGCCTTTTCAATTAATGAATTTATACTGTACTGTGTAATTTTTCAGTGACTTACACGTTTTTTTTTACCTCAATTTTAAGATTACTGTACAAATTATTTGAGTTTCTTTAAAATGCTAATTTAATTTTTCTTTGTCCATTTAGTAAAGCATGTTTGTCACAGAACTCGATCAACACTCAATCAGAAACCTTTCCTCCGAGTCCACCGAAGGACACTGTTCCTTCATCTCCACAGGTAATGTGTATACATATTAAATAACTTTTAGCTCCAAGAAAATGTTTAATTCTTTTGTATGTTGCAGCTTACCAATTATCAATCTATTAGTTAAAAAAAATACTTGGAGATTTTTTTCAGTACACTGTGAATTGTCTGTTAGGCTTACTTCCTGTAGCATAGATGTAATATTTTAAGGATTTTCTGAGTAATCAAGTTTTTTGTTCCAGGTGCATGGAACACTCTGAAGATTACCTCATTTCTCCCCATCTAATTTAGTTTTGTAATCTTTTATTGAAAGAAATGGAAGGCACTCTTTTTGCATGGTTAATTTAGGATAGAAGTCCATGCAGTGGGAGACAAAATTGATGTTAATAACTCAAAACTTCTTAGTCCATTTCAAAATCCCTTTTTTTTGAGGAACAAAGCCAACTAATAGCACTGTGAAACATTATAAATAGCATTACTTACATAAATCATTAGTTTTTGTAACTGATATTAATGATAATTTCAAATTAATTAAATGTGACCTTTGCAGAAGACACAAAAATTGGAAAATACCAAATACTATACAGAGAGCACAAAATTCAGAAAAACAGAATACTTTTTAAAGAATTGACACTGTCAAAATTCAGTATAAGTGATATAAATGAAAAGTTGTGGCTTTCTAATGCTTTCAAATAATTGCTGCTTTCAAACTAAAATTCTAATATAGAGTTACTTTGTAATGTTTTGTAAAGTGTTATGGACATCTGTTTTTATTAGACTTTGGAGTTTTGTACCCGTATTAATCATGCATCTCCAGGAAAATGGTCCTAACTGGCCAGAAAATCTGAGTGACCTAAATTTGGAATTAAAGGTTTTTTTCAGTTTTCCTAACTTAGGAAACTTCTAACTTCACCAGGATTTAGGAGAGCTCATGAACTGTCCTAACTCACTAGGAACTGCCAAAAAATGGCATTCAGGACGAGATCTGCACAAACATCCCAGGAAAAGCTGAAATTTTTACAATAAACTTGTTAAAAGATATCTGTTTGACAGGAATGGAATAATATTTGTAACAAAGTCTTGTATGTTAAGTGATCGCTCCATCTATTTGGGAAAGCAGTGTGCTGTTTGCCCCCATGTGTAGATGACCATACATAGGTAAATCACAAACAATATCACAGTAACACACACAGGTGGTAATGCACACTGTGTAAGATGCAGGCTGCTACAATACAGAGGATGAGAAGGGCTGAGTGGGTGACTGACAGAGAAATGCACACAGGTTTGCTGAGCTCTGCACTCCACAAACCCCTGGAACATTCGTGTTACACTTTACAAGGCCAGAAGGGTCAAGAAGGCAGGCAGAGACTCCAGGGCCATTGGATAAATAGACCCTTGTAGAAGATAATACTAGAAGGCACTGGAGAGCTGTGTTACATTCTTCTCTTCTGCCTACTTCTTGCTTCAGATGAGACATTCTTTCTATTATGTATGTGTAATAAGAGAATGCACCTTGTACTTTATAGCTTCATTTGACAGATAAATGCAAATTAGTTCATTACCATTTCTTTTTTTATGTATAATAGTTGTCCAATCTTTCCGATGCATAAAGTAGCTTCAAGATATTGATCTACTGAAATATTTTAATCATTAGACTTTGTGTATCACAGTTTATTTTTTGATTAAAATATTTCTATTGTTTCTTTGTAAAATTGTTTACAATTTTAACTTATTGTAAACCATTCTGATAAATTACCTTAACCTGTACCTCCACTAAAACGTTTTTTTATACTATTGCAGAAACGTCGTTTGGATTGCGATTTTATCGACCCCCTATTGCCAAAGAAAGCCCGTATTTCTCATCTTCAGAATCGTGTTCAGCCCTCTCTTAGTGATCATTCAGCATCAGCTGAGGAAAAACCTTCAGTCGCTGCCTTTCCAGCTCCTCCACCTTTACCAGCTCACCTCCCACCCCCATCACATCTTCCTGTGTCTAATCCACCAGTTCCTGCAAACTCAAATTCTAATTCCCCAAGTACTCCTGAGGGCCGTGGAACACAAGATCTCCCAGTGGACAGTTGCAGCCAGAACAGAACCGCTTATGAGGACCAGCAGGAAGAATTCATTTCTCGGACTTCTTTGAATGACCCTGCTCCTCGTCGAGTTTTGGTTCCAGCTGATGGCTCAAAACAAGCCTCTGAAACTGATAGCTCCTCGCATACCAAGAAGGCAAAAAAGAAATCTAAAAAGCATAAGGAAAAAGAGCGGGAGCACGATAAACATAAAAGTGACAATGGTGAGAATTCCAAAAATAGACACACAGAAGCAAAAGAGGACCAGACCAATCAAATGGATAAAACTAAAATCTCCAGGAGAGAAGGTACTTGCTTTCATTTGCTATTCAAGGTTGTTGATTTTGCATAACAAACATGTTTTTTTACCTCATCTAATCGGTATGAAATCTATGTTTAATATTAACATTAGATTAGCTATTATAAATATTTTATTTGCTTATGTACTAATGGGCAGTTATTTCATTTTTAAATACAACCTGTGAAAGCTGCCAATTTTTAGATTTTTTTCTTTAGTTGATGACAAATTTATGAAAATGTATCTTCAAGGTTCTGTGGTCAGATGAGCATATGGCCATATGAGCAAATGTTTTACTTTTTGACTGGAATTCAAAATGGTACATCTGTTTATGAAAAATCCAAATATCACCATTCCTTAAATAAGTGAGAGTGGTGGAGGTATCCTGTTTGGAGGTATTTTCTTTAGCTACGACAGAGGTGCTTATCAGGATAATAAGGAAGGTGGATGATGTAAAATGCAGGCAGACTCTGGATGAACACCTGCATCACTCACCCAAGAAGTTAATTATGGATGAAGGCAGCATATAAATTATTATTATTGCTTGAAGAGTTCACAATCTTATCAACAGTCATTATACAGTTTGGCTTAGCTTAAAAAAAATCTAAGGAGTAATGAATAAAAATTCCTCCCTTTAGGTGTAACAAGTTGGCAGAGTTGTATATAAATGCACTCGAGGCTGTAATTATACAAAAGGTGCTTCTACAAAGTTTCTCAAGGGGTGTTCTACAGAGTTATCTTGTTGTTTCTGCACAGAGGGCAAGTAGGGCTATCAAATTTATAGTTTGAATACTCCTGTTAAAAATAAGTAAACATTTGAATATATTTTCAAATTGAGGTTAAAAGTTCTAAGTGTTTCTACATGTATGTTTGTATTTAATGTGCCTTTTTATACTTTATTATTTTTGCTTACAGTACATTTCTTGCAGAAATTATGACTTGTGCACTGATGCTCCTCCACTAAAAGGATTTTAGTGACATAATCAAAAATAAGTGTGACTGAGATACTTGTATGAATCCCATACAAAAATCGTTAATGATTACTTAAACATGTTCAATGCACTTGTTACTCTAATACTCCACAACCTGCCTCCTCCTTCTTCAGCAAAAATGTAACAAATGTAACACACATTTTTCATTTCGTCTTTGTTTTAGGAATTGTGTCAAGCCAGTAGCCTCCAAAAGACACGTGTTAGTGGAGGTAGCGAAGTACTTTACTGACACTGAAAAACTGAAAATGCTGTTTAAAATTTAAATCTTTTCTAAAAATAAAAGCTAAGTTGGATATATAGTAGTTATTTCCCATTCTGTGTAATGAGACGGGAAACCAGATTTTGTTTCCTAGAATGAGTGCTTAATAATTTTAGAGCAGCAAACCCAAGAGTTTCAGGAGTGAAACTGGGCAGAATCGGGAGAAAACTGGTACTTCTGAGGTGCTGGGAGATGCTTCAGAATGTTTTATTACCTCTCACATTCACTGAAAAGCAGAGCAGTGTGGATGAAAAATCTATTGTACATACAAAAGTACTGCGGCCTACTGTATTTGTAGTAACGCATAGCCGAAATTCATGCAAGGTTAAAATATCGTTCTTTTTACAATGAAATGTCAGCCACTGCCTTCAAATAAGATTTTTTTTTTTTGTTTAAAGTAGGTTTGAATCATGAGTGAATCATAATTTTAATAATACTGGCATTTAAGCTGCCCGACCCAGAGAAATAATACTGGTGCGTTAAGATAGGCTAGCACTTTAAATAATATTTTTAATAATCTGACTTTGCTGCCTATGTGCAGTGCAAACTCAGCTGCTTACAACTTACAACATACTTTTGCTGTCTGGTGTACATGCATGTTTTCAAATAAAAATGTTACCTGTTTTGAGTGGTAATGGAATGAGGAGAAATGCACCCTGCTAACAGAGAAGAGAATTTGTAAATTACATAACCTGACCAAATTTATGTAAATATGCAATTTTTGCAAGGGGCACATTGATGCAAAGGGTGGCAGAGCAAGCAACCCTTTTGCACACCTCAAGGTATTTTGACACAAAGTGAAACAAACTTTGTTAGTTTACAATCACTAAGCCGTTCGCCAGCAGATGCTTATTTGACTAAAAAGTAAATCTATGAATGAAATTACAGATGCCAAAACGAGCACATTGCTAAGGAAATGCAAACCATTTTTTAGTGTTAAAAAAATATTAAAAAATAACTTTACACCTTGGACTCCAGGTGTATAATACTAAATTGCATTTATGTCACCAGAGCAGTGCTTCCTCAAAGGTATGAAGAATGCAGGCAGAAAGCCCATTCAGATTTTAAATTGATTGGCTATTTATATGCAGAATGAATTTATGGTCTCTCCACACATTTGAACCATATACTGTATAAGCAAAATTTTTACAAACCCCATACCTCGGAGAGTAAACACTTTGTAAGGGAAAAGCAATTATGTGTTTCTGTTCAAAAACACACAGCCTCATTTTAAATTTGTATGTGGTGTAGTGTCTGTATTCTTGCGTGCATATTTTAGTGCCACATTTAAAAACTGCACTTGAATAAACATTTTTCGTGATTTCTTTGTATCTATATAGGTTTATTGCAATTTTGTTTCTATCTTGTTGCTTACTATTTAGGTATGTACACGTTTAGATAGGTAAGAGGTAAAAGAAATGCTGCAATACTTGTCAAGACAACAAGCTGTTTAAAAAGCCCCTGTTTGCAAATGACGACTCTGAGAGACTGAAGCAAACAATGGGTAGACAAATGAACAACACAGAGTGAGGCAGTGCATTAGGGGTTCTCCAATCGATCAGCTGCCAATCTAAATTGGCCAATTTTTCACTTAAAAAAAAAAAAAAAAAAGAGACTAGGGGCCTCATGTATAAATGGTGCGTATGCACAGAAATGTTGCGTACGAACGTTTCCACACTCAAACTGCGATGTATAAATCCTAAACTTGGCGTAAAGCCACGCACATTTCCATGGTACCTCATACCCTGGCGTACGCAATTTCTCTGCTCGGTTTTGCAGACTGGTGGCACCCAGCGTCAAAGCAGTGCTACTGTTCCTGTGTGGTTACCCTTTCTTTCTTAGACCCACATTCCTGACGCAGCTTTATAAATACACTGAAATTAACTGCATATTGTTTATTAGTGTAATGCATCGGATTGTAATTAACCTGTAGCAATATAATGGTCCAGGGAATAGCCATAGTATTCCAAATACCATAACTGCTTTAGCGTTGTTACACTCACTGCATCTTCTTCTTTCAGCTGCTTTTCATCTTTTTCCGTATTACTCTCACTGCACCACTCTAATCACTGTATCTGAGTGGGGAATCACAGCAGCAGCTGATCGGAAAAAGAATTATCGGTATACAGTTTCAAGCATACACTACCTCAGCCATGGCAAAACGCTTCAAAGCCTTTCCTGTACGGACCTCGCGTTTCAGAAACAGTTTCATCCCAAGAGCTATAAACGCACTCAATCAGTCCATCAAGTGCTCCTTGTAGAACTGTTTGTACTTATAAGTACAATTACCCCACTGTAAACTTGCACTACAGTTATAATATTGCACAACCTGTGCCACTTTATAAAGCACGTATGATGACATCATTTTTAAGATGAAATGCAGCAAAATATGTTGCTTATAGTATACAGATAAAACTTTAACTTAATTTAAATAATCTGTATTGTTAATAATTAAACATGTGAGGACACGGTGCCGCAGCGGTAACTAGTTCATGGATAGCTCCTGCCTTGCGCTGTATTATTGCTGGTGCTGATGCAACACTGGAAGGATAGATGGATAGAATAATTAAACATGTACTACGAAGATATTTCAATGTTCCTTAAAAGTTTTGAAGAATCGGCATTCTAAGTTTACAGATGGCTTAACGTCTATTACAGAGCTGATTGTGTGGCGATTGGGTATTTGGAGAAAGAAAAGTAAGGACAGGGAATTGGAGGTTAGTACGTTTGAAAGTGACAGTACTTCTGTAATAAATTATTTCATCGAAGGTCGCACATGGTGCAGCAAGCCTCTTGCATGAGATATGAACAATCACTGCGCCACCATGTTCCCATGTTTTAATAACATGCTTTCATTCCTATCTTCATGAAAAAGATATCACGTATACATCTCAGTATTTTAATTATTCAGAGAGCTGTAATATCACGAATGCAATGGATTCTGTATCCTGTTGGAGAAAGAACAGAAGCACGTAGTGATTCACACACACAGAGCACATAGAAGATCAAATACAGAACAAAGCATTTAACGTGCTACTTGAGAAACTAGTAAAATAAATGATTTGAAGATGAAGTTTATGATGTTCTACTTTAATGACAAAATAAACTACGTGATTAAAGTGGAAATTTCTCGAGATTAAAGTTGACATTTCATGCTTTTTTTCCCCACTGTGTGCCTATTTTTTTTCTCTGTACCCTAATAAGCTTTCATATGACACTCAGACGGTCCGCTACGAGTCGCCTTTTCACGCCGACTTTGATATGTGACAACTTCTTTTTTTATTTCGGGCACTGTGCGATTTTGTGAACTTGAGCTTTCGAGTTTCTCCGACACTGTCACTCGATCAACTTTCTTTTGTTGATTATACCACTGTTTAAACCAACAAATAGTACGTTTTTCTTTTGCCTCCACTTGGTATTCGCTGAAATTCTTATATTTTCCCCCGTGCTTTTCCCATTGTCTTTTCACAGAAGGCTATTTATATCGATTTGCATATTCAAAGAGGCATAATTCTGGGAGGAGTTGGGGCGGGACAGAAGGCGCGTGCACGTGCGTTACTTTTCACGCTGATCGGGATTTATGTAGTGGAAGAAAGTGAAAGTTTTGTGTGCGCACAGATTCCTGCATCTGGATTTTTCTGTGCGTACGCACATTCCCGCTTTTGTGCTTACGCCATGTTATAGTGTGAGTTCTACGCATGGCGTTATACATGAGGCCCCTGATCTGTAAATTGGCCGCCCACAAAATCCAATATTTTCAGTCCCTGCTTTTCTAAGCTTTACTGTAATTTAGCTGCAGTGCTCCTTCATGCAAGGTATTGCAGTAGTTTAGCTAGCACAAGTAGTTTAGCTAGCACAAGTCGCTTATTTTGCAGCAAACTTCCTGCAGTGTAAACAAAGAGCAGTCAAGGTTTGTACTTTTAGATATATGGCAAGAAAAACTATTTTAATGAATTCAGACTTTTTGTATTTTGTCCTTTTTAAAATGTACAGTGTTTTCATTTTGGACAGTGAGATTGTTTTAAGTGCAGCAGCTTACATTTTTAATTGGTAAAAGAAAACCTAAAGAAGAACTTGAAATTGCAGCTTAATAAACAATAGGCATGTTAGCTTAACAGCAAAATGTGTATTTTACTTATAAACCTGTCCGGTGCTAGTTTTGTGTCGTCTTGATAGCCAATGTATGAACATATGATTCATTTGTGGCTTTTTTGAAGATATGTACTGTTTATTTCTATTTGTCAGACAGTATAAGTTTTGGTACGAAACAAGTACTACATAATTAAAATGGTAATTCATATTTTATAATTACACCTTAAGAATTAGAAACTTCTAGCTGATACACTGAAGATAAAAAACAAAATTTAAATGTACTAAATATATATTTTAACAGGAAAAAGCTGTAATGCAATTAAAGATTAAAAATAATTAAACCTAAGAACATGTATATTTACATTTAAGCAGTGTTTAATTACCAATATTAATTGATTGTGTTGTTTTTTTTTGTTTTTTTTTTATTTATTAGAGAAATGGTGAAAATTTTTTTAATTAACAGTAAGCCTACAGATTTTGTTAATAAAAAATAAACAGTTAACACCCATGGTCCATAGTTTAATTATAAAAATGCCAAAGGTAACACTTTAAATAGGATGCGAGGTTTCTATGTGTCTAGTTATGCTGGAGCTTAGTGTAAAATATTTTTTTAATGGGTAAAGAAAAAAAAAAACAGAAATGGAATCAGACAATCAAGTAACATGAAATCAGTGATTGGTATTGGAATACAAATACCTGATCGGAGCATTCCGAGTGCAAACAAATAACTTATTCATCAGATCAGGAATGTTATGGCCATTAAATTGTAGAGGTGCAGAGCTCAGACCAGGAGGAGGAAGGTAAGGGAATTGAGGGAAAGAAGGTGCAGCAGCTGCTCAGAGTGAAACACCATAAGCCACATCACCTGGAACAGCATCTTATAGAAGCAAAAGTGGACAAACACAAAAGGTGCCACACATGTCCAGTATCACTGGACTACAAAAAAAAATTGACTGTTGCTCTATGTTCCACAAGCCCTGATGTGTTTTGCAGTGGCCTCAAAAATGTAACTCTGTTCTGTGATTTATTGTGCTGAGTAGCACAATATAACTATGTAAGTTATTATTCTGTTTTATAGGAAATGTTTAAATTACTTAAATGTATAGTGCCCCAGGCGGAGTTATTCAGAAGGTTTGCACAACTATGGTTAGTTGAGGCTTGAATTATAGTATACTGTGTGTGTTTGTATAAAATAAATGTACAGTATATGCCAGCTCACTAAAGTTTGTGGTATATAAGTGTTTCCTGAAAGTTCCTGGTATAGCAGGGTTAAGAAAGCTACAGAAAGCTCAGAAATTGGTCTTGGCAGTAGACATGCAACTGAGAGAGCTACAAAACTGTCAGAAGATGGCTGATGCAGGCAGAGTATGATCCTCTACGATGGTGGAAACCAAAAAAAAACAAGTTACCTCGAGTTTATTGTCTTACAAAGAATCCTTTATATATTCCTTCAACTGATGCCCTGTTTTAAAGGGTATTTAGCACAAATGGAAACAGTGTTACTTGACATAGAGCAGCGTTTCTCAACCTTTAAGTATTTGCAACCTGAGTTTTCATAAGTTTTAATCGCGCCCCCCTAACGTTTTTTTGAAACCCTAATAAAATTTATTTCTTTGTTTTTTTTGCTGCCGATACACTACTACAAGTTTAAAATTTCCCTATGAATAGCGAAATTACGCCACATATGGCAACATTTGTGCCCCCTTTTTTTCTTGAGATTGAGAACCAGATTGAGAACCGCTGACAGAGCATCATTTAGGCCCGAAAGTGTAGACAAGCTTGACAGTTCTCAGAATAGTGAGTTAGTCAAAGCACACAATATCAACATCTGCACTACAAGTATCTATTTGATTGATCCCTTTTTTAAATTTTTGTTTTTTGTGTGTGCAGTTTTGCACACATGAAATATTTTAAGTAATGGCCAGTAAAAGTGAATTAGAATTTCATTTTGTGAATGCATTTATTACGTCTCCAAATATTAAGATTGTTTTAAAAGAATAGTTTATAATACCTAATGTAAATAAAAGCAAATTCTCTTGCTGGGAAATATTTTTTGTCTGGTAAAATTTTGAAATACTGTGTAAACTTTAAAGTAGACCTTTTTGGCAGTCTGGTGCTTTGCAGTGTTTTTATATTAACATATATTTAAATATCATGGTATCTTGATATACTGAATAAATATCGTGTGATATTGAATTTTGTCAAGATTGCCCATTACTAGTTTGATTATGTTTGAATGGTGATGATCTTTCTAACAGCCCTAGTGAGTAGCACCAAAGATACTTGGTAACTGCATTTAGTTTTGCCATGCTCGTGTTTTTACTTTAATTTAGCACTTGACATGATTTTGTCACAAATTACAGTAGGCTTTTAGTTATCTGAAATAGATGATTTGAACATACATTGCAACAGCTTGCTTTGTGAACATGTTGCACTACAGTGATGTAGTACACCATAATGATGTTTAGAGCAGAGTTCTCAGAGATGAGATGGAAAAGGATGTGTTGCTCAAGAATAGCCAACCTGTGTTTTTCTTTTTTTTTTTTTTCCCCCCCCCCCCCTGTTCCTTAACATTAGAGTTTTGATTAAATCAAACTGTTTTTGACATTTTACGTATTTTTTCTCCTTGTTTACCCCTGAATATTAATTTAGGCAAAATGTACTTTCTTGGCAGATATCAACAGCCCAAAAAAAATCTTTTATACTGTGTACATTAATTGAATTTGTCTTTGGAAAAATAGGAACATTTAAAAGGTCACTGCCTTCTTTCTTATTTTGGCTTACTTATTAAAGTAAGATGGATTTAGTACTTAAGCACGTAAATATAGAATTTGGGGGGAAAAAGTATTACCCATATATGATATACCACATGTTTATTTTTTTTAAATGGGTGAAACTAAAAATCAATTTTTTTTTTAATAAGGTTGAAATTAACTAGCTTATCAGAGGGTAACAGTTTTATCCAGTCAGTGCCCAACCAGGAAATTGCACAATACGACTTTAGCAGATGTATAAGATTTATTTCACTGTAAAAAAAATCTAAAGTATTTCTAGTAAAACATGTTTAAATTTCTGCCACGCAGCCAAATTTAAGCTTGTTTTATTCTGAGACCATGACTGTTTTAGTAAAACAAAAGATTTTGTTTTTGGAAACAAAATAGACAAATACTAACATGTTTTTGTAAGCAAGTTTAGATCTTAAGATCCTTGATTTTCTGGGAGAGTTGCCTTATCTAAATACTAAGTCAGATAACAATACATGACACAGGAATAAATCAAAATGTAATAAATAAAACCAATCATTTTATGCTGAACAGCTAAAGATTTAGTTTTAATGCCCTTTACTCCAAAGTTGTTTGGGACAGATTATATCAACAAAAATGATAAAGCTTGAATAGGGCAATGATGGGCAGCAAGATTTCGTATTGGTAGCGCTGCTGCCTTGCAACAAGGAGGCCAAGGTCCTGGATCCTCCTTGTACGGAGTTTGCATTTTCTTCCTGTGTTCACATGGGTTTCCTCCTGTTTCTCTGCTTTTCTACCTCAGTCCTAAGATGTGCAGAATGGATGGAAAGGGTTGGGTCAGTTTAGCCCTTCTTCCTTATATATACTTTCCAAGGTTGTTTGTTTCAACAAAAAAAAAAAAAAAAAAGTGCCTGTGTATGGGAAAGCAGGAAAAGCAAATAACTCCTTTACCCATGAGTCTACATGCCAGAGTGCTCTGCTTATTCTCCTAGAAGTAAAAACCTATCGGGGTGCAAAGAGAAATTGGCAAATAAACACCTTTACTGGAGATGATCTTCTTGATTAATGATTTGTCAATTCCCTTTAAATTTTCATCGCACAGTTGATACCAGTCCTTTAGTATATTTTGCACATTTTAGAAATGTGCTTTATAGGTTTATTTTTGAAGGATTTATCATTTGACTATATTAGATTTCAGTATAGTGGAAAAATGCCAACACATTATTCAGTCAACTTTAAAGGTTAAATGTAGAAGAGGATGGTACGTTGTATTGGATTTTTAACTCTTTTAGGGCTATTTTTTTTTTTTTTGTTTCTTTTCTCCCAGGGCTGAATATTTTTCCAAAAACTAACATTTTTTAAAAAAGAACACAAAGCAATTGTTTAACATATCAAATCAACAAAAAATATTTACTTTTGACAAATGTTACTGTCTTGCATGTTGTATGAGCCTGAATTCTCTATGATTTCACATACATATCACATACATTTTACACAGCAAAGTCTGATCTCGCTCAAAGCAGCCAATTTCAGTCATTGCCACATTGCACTCCTTACAATATGTGTTGTTTTGATGCCTATTTTTCAATTGTCTGTTGCTGCATTTTCTAACATATATTGTTAGTGTGTACTGTAGAGAGACAAGTCACCCATTTGCCATCGTGCCATGCCACTGCCACCAAGTTTTCTGCCTGCATGAAAACCGTATTGTCACCTCTTTTCATCTTCTGAAACTTTATGAACTTTATGTGTGGCATTATAGCCTGGCTCACCCCATGGGATTTGCTTCTGTTTATTACAGAAGTGAATAAAACTTTGCAGCAGCACGTACCTAAGCCACCAGGGGACAAAACACGTTTGGACCAATGCTCCCTGAAGTTATATCACCAGTTCTGTCCCATCTCTATTTGTAATGCCACAGCGCGCTTCATCTCGTCTTTCGTTGTGGGTTTCCACTTTGAAAAACGAGAATGCGATGCAAACGCAGCCCGCGATTCAAAAAAAATCTCTGCCTACCTGTTTGTCTCGTCTGACAGTAGCTGAAAAGCAGCATCAGGAGAGAGCAGCCTGAAGTACAGCAGCTGGTGATCTGTCGTGTCCAAAAGCAAGCCATGCCGTCTTGTAAACTCCGGTAGCCACATCGGCTCTCAACGGATCAATGTATGTGTATTTATCCCATGCGAACCTTGCCGTAGATGCATCGGCTGCGCGAAGGCACTCAACTGGCAGCAGATCCGCTGGCGCGGCATCGGCTGGTGTCTGATCAGCTGATGCCGGCTTCTCACTCTCTTGCTCGATCTCCTGATCACTGCCAATAAAGTCCGATTCTGAAAAATCAAGAGTCCGACTCCGCGATAATGCGCAAAACAACGTCTGCCAAGTGTTTTCTTTTCTGCACTTGCTTCGCTGCCTTTTCACATGTCGGTGCCATCTTGCCTTTGTTTACATTTCGCAACTCACGCACACGCAATGTTTATTTGCCGAGTCAACGAGTCTAGCATTCCTCCAAGCACAGAGGGAATGCCTGTGACGTGACAGTGAGATTTGTCACCATTAACAGCTGATTGTCGCCCTTTATCCCTGGATGTTGACTTTTGTCGACATTCGCCTTCAACCCCTCCTGTCGACAAAAGTCGACATCCGCCCTAAAAGAGTTAAAGAATGTAAATCTTTATAGTACATAATGTCAGAAATGAGAGTAATAATATTGTGAATACAAATGTGCCAGTTAAGAACCTTTGATTCATGCAAGTGCTTAATAAATTGTCATTCCACTTGGAATATTTATAAATTCAGTTCAGCTTGTTGTTGATGGGGTTGGAGTTTGAGTACCATGGTTTGCTTCTTATTATTGTATTGACCTATTCATTTCTGAAAATGCAAAAGTTTAGCCCATTCACTTATGAAGTATTTCAACATGCCATTTCAACATACCTCGTCAATTGGCAAACTGTGCATCTGGATGGTGTTGATCCTTTTATTGAGAAACTAGTCACATTAAACTGGTTACTGCTTATCTTATAATTTACTGTTTATATATCCTATTAAAGAGTAATCACAACCAAGGTCAAACAATAAAATATCAAATCTCAACAGCATTTTCAAACCACCACTATTGATATTTCCTTAAATGTTTTGTAAACATTGTATACAGAAAACCTCAAAAAGCAAATCTGGCATTCCTAGAATTGTATTTGATTACATTAACCATAAACACACTGACCAAAAGGCCTAACTAAAAGCATATAGCATTGCCCTTAGTCTTTGCCATGTGAATAATACCATGAATTTAATTTCAACATGTGATCAGAGTCCTGTGCACATTGCTTGAATAATCTGGTATTTTTTTTGGTTAAGAAAATTAATGTCCACTTCCACCTCACCTACACCTTGATTCAGCCTCTTAGAATTAGGCATCTGTACTACATAAAAACATAGCAGACTAAATGAAAAGGCAAGCAATGCTATAGTATGTAATTTACTTTCCAATGGTGCTGTACTGTAAGTCTTTTGTTCAAGGACCCTTCACTTAACCTGTGCTATAAATCTGAATGAAACAGATTATTTTGCCAGGTAAAGGACCTTTTGATTATTCTACCCATGGACATTTACAATATTGTGTACACTTTTTTTTTGGTCTGACTAGTAATAAGTCATATTTTTGATTGTGTAATTCAAAATATACTATGACTACATTTATAGTTGCCAGTAATGTATATAACATAAAAGATCGGCAATTTAAAATGTAGCTTTTGAATTTAACCTTTAATTTGTTAAAGTATACATTTTTTGTGCTTTTATATGAGTTGACTAAGGAGCTTTTTGTTTTGTTTTTTGTTTTTTTTTTTTAATATATACAGAGAATACAGCCTCTGCTGAGCTGTCGTCAACGACCGAAATGCCTGATTACGTAATGTGAGTAAATAAGTCTCTACCAACAATGCACTAAGCACTTCGTCACTGGATGGCATTCAATTTATTACCTTTCAGTTTTGACTCTTACTATTATATCTGTTTTGTTTTAATACTAGCTTTTCTTGGGAGCTTTGTTTGCTTCAGTCTGAAATGTAGCTCACGTGACACTGACAAAGTAACTTCCAAATTAAGAGGAATGACTGATCCTGGTATATAACAATGAGAGTATGAATTTTTATTAACTTGCTGCATTTGTTTGTGCTTCTGTTTTGAATGTTATGACTAAAGTTGTTGGAATTCTATGGCTATGGCTTGAAGAGATCCTGTGTGTATGTTTGGACAATTGCATATTTTAAATCCGTTTGGCTTAGCTATAACTTAAGAGATTCACTTATGTTTCATACATAATTTCAACAATTTTTACATGGTTTTTATATTTTCCGTAAAACGATAGGTCAAAATGTATACAGCCCTTATGCCTTTCTTCATTTTTTTCAGTCTTGGATTTTTACCAGTTTGATCAGGGATATGCATTTGTCAAACATATATGATAGTCACAGAGCCCTTCTTAAAAATAGTTGGGTTAAGACACATTAAAAAAAGGAAATGGGGGAGGGACAAATATTTAACTCGGATCTGTACTCTTCACTCCCATATGACCAGCCAGAATCTTTTTGGATAGGCTTTTGCATTGATGGATGTGCAGTGTTAATCTAGTTCAGGGGTGGGCAAAGTCAATCCTGGAGGGCTGCAGTGGCTACAACCTAGTTGCTTAATTAGAAAATAATCCTTGCCAACAATTTAATTTCATGGCTTGTTAGTGCTTTAACTCTGTCATGTCAGATTATTCTCATATCAGATTTTTTTTTTCTTTCTAAGAATATCATCCAAATGATTTGAAGCCTAAAACAGATGAATAATTCAGTTTTTCACTTTCCTTCCAAGTATTTAATTAAACCAAATCATCTTATTGTTAATAAGGAACAAGTGAAAACCAAGAATACAGCTGTTCAAGATTAAAATAAATAATAAGGGTTCAAAATCTTAAATAGCAAGACAACTAAAATGAAGCAGAACTGTTACTTGAGCAATAAGCACTTCTTAAGGAACTGGGTTAGAACAAAAACTTGCACACACTGTGGCCCTCCAGGAACGACTTTGTCCACTCCTGGTCTAGTTGAATTCAGTTAGCAGTGAAACATTGAAATATGATTTCTGAATGGGCCACTCAGGCACTTGTTTCTTTTAAGGCCACCTCTTTGTTCTGGAATAGGGCTTTGGATCATTTTATGCCCGTGTTCAAAATCACATCATGTACCAGTCAGACTAACAATATCCACAATATTTTTAAGATGAGGTTTTACAAACTCTAATTTCTTGCCACATTCCCATAAATTCTGATTTAGGCATTGGGTCTTTTTTTTTTTTTTTTTTTTTTTTTTTTCCTCTCTCCCCAACTGAAGCTTTAGTAGGTACTGTGTAACTGCTAACAGTAGGAATACAGTGTTAATTGGTACTGTCCTTTCAAGCATCAAATCCAGAGCCTTTAAAAAGATTGAAAACTGCTATTGTGGCCTGCAGGGGATGCACCAGCTCCCCAAGCCTGACAGACAGACAGACACCAGGCACCAGTTCAGCAACACACACAGGCTTTATTCAGTGGGAAACACTTCCTAATTGCTTCCCACAGCACAGTACAAAAGCCCTCATAATAACAAGTAGCACACAGCACTTGTCGTCTTCCTCTTTCTATCCTTCTGCCTTCATTCCATCTCTGGCAAGCTTTGTCTTCTCCCTCCCAACTGTGGCTCCTTGAATGAAGTGAGATGGTCCCTTTTATGCTGCACCTGGGAGTACTCCAGGTGGCCTATTAACATGATGTGGATGCAGCGGAAGCCCAAAGTAGTAGGACTCTACAGCACCCACAGGACCCAACAGGGCTATGCTGAACTCCATTAAGCCCAATGGGAATCTGAGGCACTACTGCCATTTAGCTGTCCGGTGGAGGTAGTGCCCTGTACACATGTACACACACACTGTATAAATGTTACTGTTTAGCTGAAACTGAGTTTACTTGGGCGCAGCACTAAACTACACTTCATTATGACTGTTGCAGACATTCATTTTCCATCTCATCTACTGGCAAGTTAAGTTGTTTAACACGCTGACTGCCATAGGAAAAAATAGGTAAATGTGTTCCTAACATCAATATAATGTCAAGGTGTTATTTTAATACACTAAGTATATTTTGTTACTGACCACAACTCAAATTTATTTTCTCTTTATATTTAAAAAAAAAAAAAAAAAATTTATAGTTGGCACGTGGGATTGAAAATTCTTTGTGAATGCCAGCTGGGTGCGCATAACACCAGTGCAATAATGGCTTTTGTACACATTCTGGATCTTGCACAATTCATTACAATTGAATGTCAGTTTTTATTTGCACTTTGTAGTAGTGAGATGGTAATCACTGAGAAAGATTAAGATGTTTGTGGTTCTACATACATATGTAAATTGTTTTTGTGAAAAAGAAATTTTATCTAAAATATTAAATATTCTGTCCTATGATGCCACATTCATTTTTTCATTATTTTAAATAGGAATATGCCTGTGCCTGGTGCTACAGCTCCAAAGATGATTTAAGAGAACTCGTAGGTGGCATCCTTCTATAGATTGCCTACTTTGAGTTAACTCTTATTTAACAGTCAATGTGTTCATATTTACCTTTGTATACAAGTTTTTTAATTAGACTGCATAATTCTTGGTGCAGTTTTATCTATAATGAAGTGTTATTAATCATTCTTAAATTTGTTTGTTTTTTTACTTTTTATGTATTTTTTTTTGTTTGATCTATTCCACAAAATAGTTTGGTTATGTGGAAAAAAAAATCCCATGTTCGGTTAGGTTCAAAGGCATAGACTGGGCTCAGAGTTCAAACCCTGTGCTAGATCCAGCATTACCATGCTTCCTTTCATCAGAGCTACTGGTCTATATAGTATGTAGTTTGTTAGTAAATAAGTTCTTTGCTAAAACTATATAGTTTGTCATGCTTCTTTTTTTGTCACCTCACTAATTAGCTTCCTTTCTTTCTTGCTCTTTTACTTCCTTATTTGCATTAAAACTCCACTCATGGCGCTGGCATTGAGCATCCATGAAAAATTGTGCCAATAATCTGTGATAAAATTTATCCTGTTGTCATAAACATACATCAAAAAACACAACAGGTTTTATGAAATTGTAAAGTGTGCAATGAAAGGATTTCAACCTAGTAAGATTGTACATGCCATTTTAAAAATAGGTTTTATAAAGTATAGTTTGTCATCCATTTTCTGCATTTGTCTAAGAGCAGTGAAATGCCTGGTTTATAAACAATTAAAATTATTTAGGCAGTTATGCATGAAATCACAAATACCATAATGGGGGATGAACAGTTATCACAGCTCTTCAAGTTTTGTGATAAAAGCACAACTCTGTACAGGGAAATTATAGGAAAAAAGTCACCACAAATATTCATTAAATCTATTGAGTTTTTAGTCATGTAATTGTACATAAAGCGTCTTGTCATTCATATTTGTTATACCTTTTAACTTTATTTCTAGAATTCGCTACTGCCGTACTCGTTTTGTAAGCATGAGTCTGCCATTGATTTTGTGATATCTTACAAACATTTTTCTGGATACTTTTTGTTTCAGTTCTGTCATATGTTTACTGTCCAGGTTCTCAGTACTTTTTCTTTAGCAGAGCTTTTCATGGATTTAACAGAGCATAGTGAGTTGTAAAATTCTTCTGGAGTGTTAGTAAATGTATAATATGTGTCTTCTTTCTCCCCCCAACTTTAAAGTATTAATTCTGTTTTACTAGTTAGCATCATATTAAAACAATAGTGGTTACAAGCACTGATTACACTGCCTGGTTAAAGTTTGCTTTGTTAATATAAACCTACCTAATTATGAGTTGTTTCTCTGTTTACACACACAGCATCTTGAATTCATAGGAGTTTAGACTTGGGATACCATAGTTATTAGCTGGCGATTTGTCTCTATTGTTGAAGTGTTAATTCATAGATTCTTGAATGAATTGAGATCTGGGAATTGGTAAGGACAATAATGTTGTAATTTGTTAGGCATTAGTCTTTTAGTTGGTTTTAGAGTCTGTTGTAATCACCCCCAAACACCTTTTTCTGTTTATAGTATGGTCAAATCTTTATGGCTTAATTTTTTTTTTTTTTTTTTTTTACAGAAAAAACAAGTTCTTTTTCTAAACTTTTTTTTTTTTTCTAACATAGGAAATACACTGCAATTATTAACATGGATCAAAGACAAACTTACAAGGATGATTTTAATGCAGAGTATGATGAATACAGAAATCTGCATGCAAGAGTGGAGAATGTTACTCGACGGTTTGCAAAACTTGATGCTGAACGCAAACGGTTGCCTCCAGGCTCCAAGGAGTATCAGGTAATAACTTCACATAAACACAAAGTCTTCAAGGGCGGTTTCTGTTTTGATTCTAAGATTACATTTGAACACTTAAGAACATTGTTCTTTTAACTACTTAGTAGTTGTGGTAAATACAGATATATTGTAAGTTTTTTTTATTTATTATTTATTTATTAAGACTTTTATGAGACCCTTTTTTGTAGGTAGCTGTCTTCAGGTATGACTATTATCCCAAGCCCTTGGGAAATGTGGCAAATGATCGAGTCGTCAGTGAATTGAGATGATCTACTTGTGTTCTAAATAGTTTGGCTTTTTCTGACTTGGTTATTTTAGTATCCAAATGCAACTTCTTTGGCAGATCACATTTGCATTTAAAACCAAATTCGGAGTTGAAGATCATCGAATTGTTAGCTTGAGCTAGATCCACTTCCTTAGATGAATTTTTGACATGGCACTGCATGACTGAGTTGTTTCCTAAAAAAAAAAAAAAATTCTTGATTACAATTTTTCAAATTGCATTTAAGAATTTAACAATATACAGGTTAAGTTGCTCTAGGTCAGGTGAACTCACTAAGCTTAATGTTTAAAATTAAGAGCAGTTGACAGTTTTTGCTCCTGTGCTTCAAATGCAAGAAAATCTGTAATACCGTACATAAAGTTAGAAGAGGATGGGAAAGAATTCTGCATGAATGTATGTACAATCTTTAGTTGTTACAAGCTGTTGATTTCTCTGTTTGATAGCGCCAAGTTTACCATAGCTCATACCTATTCAAATGGTGTCCCACGGGCCACATGCGACCCAGAAGCAATGTCTGAGTCGCCTAGCCCATGGTCCCACAATATTTCTAAGTACATGCCACTGCTGACGGGACAACCATGAATTTCAACGAGAGGCTGGTTATGCTTGTGCCAGAATAATGAACGGAGGGCTGATTATGATCATTTGCAATTCCTCTGCTCATCATATAGATCTACTGTTATGAAGATATCTGTGAACACTAAGGTGTGATTGTCACTGATCTCCTTGTGTTTGCGCATCTTTGCATAAAGTTTCTCTTTTGAATTAACACATACTCCATACAAAACGCTGACCTGTCCGTCAGTAAGCATGTTTGAGCAGTCTCCTGCCTGCTGTTTCGTCACACCCAGCAATGTGATGAAGTCTGCTTTTTAAGGTTGCAAGTGTTTTACTGGGTTGCTCTGCAATTGATGGCGGACAGTAAACTTTGTTTAAACAGTAATTCGTTAGTTGTTGCTCAGTCGTTTTGGCATGCCCTCTATATGTTCTGTTACCAATAAAATCTTCCAACGGGAGCTCATCAACAAAGAAACATGGAAAATAAGATTTAGTAAAAAATAATTATTTCAGTACTTGACACACAAGAACTCTGTACAAAGACATTTTAAAGACAAATCATTAAAATAAATGTACTAATCCACTTTCAAGCCATACATGGTGCCTTGTTCTTAAACATTTACTCAGGTAGTTTTTTTTTTTTTTTTTTTTTCCTTGGGGCGAGAAACATTTCCACAGGAAAGGGGTTTTGTGGAACTCAAATTTAACCTCTGTTGGGGGAGGATCTCGTATTTCAAAAAGGAAACCAGTGTTCTTGCTAATACTATGCACATTTTTGATTTTGTGTACTTTTGAGATGTGCCTTGGTCAGATGTGAGCAAAATTTTTTTTTTTTTTTTTTTTACTTCAAAAGTAGAAAAAAAAGTATTGCTACTACCTCAGATTCTGTTCAGTTATATATTTAAATATATATAAATATTTTATATACATTTTTGATATGCCTGTGTTAGAGAGAGGTTGGGAGTATGCACCAAGATAGGGTCCCGAGGGTGGCAGGTGACACCTTGGCACCACACTAGTTCGAATGGAATGGGAACATTGTGAGGTGTTTTTTTTTTTTTTAATATATACAGTGGCTGGAGTGCCAATCCTGCCACCATCCCCAAGTTTTCCCTGTAAATTGAAATACTTGCTTGCAGGGCTGGATGCAGATTAACGTCATACCCAGGACAAAGCAATTGCTGGTAAAGGGCCTCGCTCAAGGTCCCAACAGAGTAGTCACTTCTGGCGTTTACAGGATTTGAACTGGCAACCTTGTGATTGTCAATGCAGATGTGACCAAATTTAACAGGTAAACAGTGAATAAACATTACATACATTAATTTGTTCTGATTTAAAATTTGTCATTACGTACTGCTTACTGGCCGCTGAAAATGTCTGGTGCCCAGCTAAATTTCTTGCTTTTGAAAATCTTGCCCAACTGAATTTGTAATTGAATAGTCCTGCCATAGGCCAGCATCTTGCTTTCTTAACACTAGAATTACCAGAGCCTACGAAAAAACTCGTAGATCCGCCCCACCTTAAATCACTTCACACCTCTCCATCAGCGTCTTTTGTCCTGTAAATATGTCGATAAGCAGCCTGCTATTACATCCCCCACTGCTGCACAGTTTTCTCAGCTCAAGTCTGTTTACCTGTGTGTCAGTTGCTTAGAGTTGTATAGAGTGAGAAGTCAAGCAAAATGACACCTTTTATAAATACTATATTGTTATTTGGAACACATGCATTTCATGTGTGTTCCGTGTCTACAACAGTCTGTTTTAACGATGTGTTTACTGGACATAAACGTTTTTCATGTTTTAGTAATAATTGACAAAATGTAGACATGAAGTGTATAATATGTTAAACCTGAATTCCAAATATCAAAACATTTTCACAAAAGGTACAAATATAGCAGAACAAGTGCGCTTCTATTCAAGAATATAACTGCAGAAAAGAACCCGTGTTAGAGTGTGACATTGACATGCATTTGCTACGACTGCATCGGTGGCACAACGGTATCAACTGTTGACTGGTAATCAAAACTTCACGGGTTCGACCCTGGATGAGTCCGTTTTGAGAAGTGAGCTGCTCTTATTATTACTATTTTAGAATAAAAACATACATTTGATTTCCGTCTGTAACAGCCGGTGTAAATTTATGATACTTGTTAAGGTTAGCTTTTTTTTTTTTATTCAGTTTTAATCTCTGTCGCGTTCACGAGCCCCCCATCTGACACTGCTGTTTTCACATAAAGACGGCTATAACAGAAGTGAATTCAGATGATGACAATGGTTCTGCATCGGAGCAAGAATGCATGTCGCACTTTTGCCGTTGCTGTACTTTGCATATGTACACGGGAAGCTCTGCAGTCTACTTGTGACTTTACGCTGTAGGAAGTAAGTAAATAAAGGTAAATAACAGTCGATCTGGCTCTTATACAAAGTACAGCGATGGCAGCTTCCACCTTCAGCTATAGACTCTCCACTCTAGTGTTTAGATCTGGACAGTGCATGTGCCCAAAACATTAACATTTATATGTTACTTACATCTTGCCTGAAGAAGGGGCCCGAGTTGCCTCGAAAGCTTGCATATTGTAATCTTTTTAGTTTTAGGTGTCATTTTGCTTGACTTTTCGCTGTGTTACTTACATAAAAGCCAGATAGAATGTTATGTACCTTAATTTATTTACTTCCTACAGCGTAAATTCACAAGTAGACTGCAGAGCTTCCCATGTAGATATACAAAGTACAGCATCGGCAAAAGTGCGACGTGCATTCTTGCAGATGGGGGGGGGTGGGAATCGTGAATGTGACTGAGAGAATAAAACTAAAAAAAAAAAAACAAACAAAAAAAAAAAACAAAGCTAACCTTTACAAGTATCATACATTTACAACAGCTGTTACAGACTGAAATCAAATGTATGTTTTTATTTTAAAATAGCAAGAATAACAGCAGCTCACTTCTCAAAATGGACTCGTCTGGGGTCCAACCTGTGAAGTTGCTGATTACCAGTCAACAGTTGATACCGTTGTGCCATCGAAGCTGTCCTAGCAAATGTGTGTCAATGTTGCACCCAAACACAGGTTCTTTTTCTGCAGTTATATTCTTGAATAGAAGCGCACTTCTATTACATTTGTATGTTTTGTGAAAGTGTTTGATATTTGGAATTCAGGTTTAATACTTCATGTCTACATTTTGTCAATTATTACTAAAACATGAAAAACATTTCTGTTTTAACGGTGTTTACTGTATATAGATTGTTGTAGACATGGAACACACATGAAATGCATGTATTCCAAATAACAATATAGTATTTATAAAAGGTGTCATTTTGCTTGACTTCTCACTCTATACAACTCCAAGCAACTGACACGAAGGTAAGCAGACTTGAGCTAAGAAAACTGCAGCAGTGGGGGATGTAATAGAGGGCTGCTTATCGACATATTTACAGGACAAAAGACGCTGATGGAGAGGTGTGAAGTGATTTAAGGTGAGGCTGGTCTACGAATGTTTTCGTAGGCTCTGGTAATTCTAGTGTTAAGGGATAAAAAGGAATCGGTTTTAATTCTTTTAGACTATTTGAACATTGAGATATTGAGGAGGCTGAATTCTTTGACATACAATTTAAATAGAAATGATGATCAAGTTTTCAATATTTTTAGAATGCTGAATTTGACCAAGCCTGCTAGATTTCACTATAGTGTTGTTCATCCCACAGTACTGGAGGTAGCATAAATTCCATTCACAAAAGGATTATATATGGCATTCTCTCTTCTCCTTACTAGTCAGTCTTTACTCTCTTCATTTCCAGGAAAATGCTTTAAATATAGGTGAAAGGCATCTTAAGAACAGTATATCAGCTGCCTTACTGCAGAGATAAACTCTGTCAAAAACAGCAGTGCTTAAAACTGATGGAGTATGGGGGACACTTACATTAGTAGTATATTAAAAATACTACACTTGGGCAAGGAGTGTCCAGTCACTGGTATAATTGGTGTCTTCTGTAATGATGAATAACTGTTTGGCTACCCACACACTTTCTGCAGCAATGCCTGAACTTTACATTGATAAGAATATTGTCCAGTTACTGAAATAATTAAAATTGTAAAAGTAGCAGCATCCTTTTTGAAGTGAGTGCAGTCCAAATACACAGAGAATAATAAAACTGTGTAATAACTAAATTATTAAGAAATTACGACATACAGGTGGCATCTGTTCTGTATAAATTACAGTTGCACTCTGCTGGTGCTCCATCAGACTCTGGAGAGGAAAGGAAGCAACACAAGCACAGTTGAGATAGGCCCTGGCTCTTTGTTAAATTTTAAAAATACAGTGGAACCTCTAGATACGAGTTTAATTCGTTCCAGCACTGAGCTTGTATAGCGAATTTCTCGTATCTAGAACAAACTTCCCCATTGAAAATAATGGAAATCCAGTTAATCCGTTCCGCACCCCAAATATATTAACATAAAAATCAATTTTCCTAACAAATAACACTGATAAATTATATACTGTATACTGTAGTCTACCTTTAATAAATAACACTGGTAAATAATATAACTGATTATTAAAAGAATCAAAACAGGTGTCCAAAGTGCAGTAGAGCATTCAATAAATCTTTAAATAAATAATCCTTAAAACAGTTGTGAAGTGGAGGTTTAAAATACACAAGAATAACAATCCTTTAATACGAGGTTAAAACGTCAACAGGAAGCAGTCTTTAAAAAACAGATGACAATCCCCGGTGCTTCTTCTCTGTTAGCGTCTCACCTGCTTCTCCCATGCGGGCTCTGCAACAGGCGAGACACTCTTAATGCAGCTGACCTTCTCTACACCGTCCTGCTTCAGCTGTTTGGCTCGCCTGTTCAGCTACACGCGAGCCTGCACTCGCTCGCTCTCCCGCATCGACTTCCTACTGCTGCTGCTTCCTGCCTCCTCCTCCTCCTGCAACCTCCGTTCTCTCTCCTCTCTTTTCTTTTACTTCTTCTCCCCCTTAACCAGCTCGCGCTTCTCTATATATGCGGGGAGGACATGGCAGCTGCAGCCCATCAGCCACAGGAACAATCATGGATGTGGGCAGTTTCCCACCTGTGCACTTAGGTGAGAAACGCAGACACCGCAGATCGCCCTGCGGCTGGCAACTGCTACCACGCCCCCTCGCTAAGCCGCGAGCTATACCCACAGCCTGGCTCGTGGCTCGTTACGCGAGCCAATGCTCGTATTTAGATCAGAATTTTTCGCTCATACTTTCCTCGTATTTTGAATTTCTCGTATACAGAGGTGATCGTATCTCAAGGTTCCACTGTATTAGATAGTTTGAGAAAGGGTATGGATTGCTTAGATGCAGAGAAAACAATTTGGTATGTCATTTTTAAGACTTGTGTGTCAGTTTAAAATTAACATATAGATGAAGTAGAAATCTAACATAATATTAATGCAGCATATTTAAGTTGCTGAAAGTGTGAAAGTACAATGGGAACTACTTGACCTTAAAGTTTTCAACTAAAGAAGTTAATTGCCTTAAGATAGATAAATCTCTATGGTTTTAAGGGATTTATGCATTTCTTTTTGTATGAGAATCCCATATTTGGTGGGGGGGATCCAAATGGAGCAAAAGAAATGTATTTTTAAAGACATAGGAAGAGAAACGTCTCTGCTAGTTTATCATAGTTTTCCACCTTTTGTTTTTCAAAATTTTAGCACACACTTACCTTCCATAAAGCAAGGGTGTGTATACTTTTGTTTGCTTACCTGTTACCTGGTCTTGACATTTAACATAACAACTTTCTCTCTTCTAGACAATAAAGACACCTATCTAACCTTATAAATATATAATCCTGACTATTTTGAAGGAAGCAGAAGATAGTCGCATTATTTTGCTCATAATCAGTTTTGGTAAATACTTAATTTGGGGTGTTTCTGCCTCCACTTATGTTAAGATGAACAAGCAAGGATGCCATTTTTTCAGCTCAAAATATACTTCAAATAATATTCTGAGAAGGAAAAATCCTTATGCCATAAATGTAACTTGTTTTTCTTAATCAACAAATTTGTTTAAAGCTGCATTTTTCACTGAATCTGATATTTCATGAAAATGGTTGTGGTAGAGAAACTCCTGATACAAAAATGGATTCAGCATAACTAAGTCAAAAGTCCACTCATTTTTTTTTTTTCTCTCTCCATGGGAGCATTTGGTGCAAACCACTTTAATCTGGATCAGAATTTAAATTAATCTCATCTTCTGCTGTCAGCCATTACAGAATCCAAAGGTTAATTTTGAGGTGTTGTACTATCCTGCTGGTTTTTAAATAAATGTATGTACTAAATTCTCTTTAAAGAAACAGGTCTGACATCTGAGAATTGGGTGGCATTTTACACACCAAAGATTGTGTAGATGCACCTTTCTTGGACAGTGCTCGACTTCCATTTAAATTCTTTTCCGTTAAAATCACATAGCATTTTTTTGTAATTGTTTATTTAAATGTCTGTTTTCACTTTACATGAAGGTCAGTTTCATTTCAACATTAACTTGGCGTCTCCAGTCATTTATGGTTTGTTTGTAACAATTGTGATAGTAGGTAGTGTCCTATAAGTTATGCAAAAATTAGGGGGAGAGCATTTTAATTGATCACTCCTTTTTGGGCAGTTATTACTCTACTATAAGCTACTTGGTTTACCACACCACGACAAAGTATCAAGTATTATCAGCATGAGCTATATTTCCTATATTCCTTCTTGAAACATTCTGCATCATTGTGTTCTAGTGTAAAGGGGGGGGGGGGGGGGGGGGGGGGGGGGGGGGGGGGGGGGGGGGGGGGGGGGTTGTTAACTTTTTTTTATTGTGGGAGTACTACTGATTAAAGTTTTAACATGGTGGAAGAAGAAGAGAAACTTTTATAGCTGCCATTATACATTTTCCTAACCGATACCCTAAAGTCAGTTTCAGATTACAGGACTTGAAGTTAGAGGGGATTTCTGTCTTGATAAGTTTCTGATAAGTCACCTTAGGCTTCCCTATTACATTACTAGGAATTGCAAGGAATTAGAAACTCCATGAACTCCATAACCACTATCCAGCATGTTTCACATGTACCAAAGTATCACACGCTGCCCTTTATCTACCAGTCAGTGTGTTGGCTGCCCAAGCCAGTCATGTGCACATGCCTTCCAGGTATGGCAAGTTCAACCCCAATCTTTGCCCTTTTTTCATTCTGTCATGGTATGTAAAACATAGGACATCAGACAGATGAGACGGTCTTCTGTTTACAAGGTCCATACATTTCCTTGTGGCTTTATTGCATTCATTGCACTTCTGCGTGAGCGCTCATTGTCAGCACTCATACTGTACAGAGTTTTCCCTGTGACTTAACTCTTTTAGGGCTTTTTTTTGTTTTGTTTTCTGTCAGGGCTGACTATTTTTCCAAAAAACTTTTTTTTTTTTTAAAAAAAGAACACAAAGCAGTTGTTTAACATATCAAATCAGCAAAACATATTTACTTTTGACAAATGTTACTGTCTTGCATGTTGTATGAGCCGGCATACTATATGATTTCATATACTATATGATTTCACATACATATCACATGAATGTTACACAGCAAAGACCTGCAAAGTAGGATATCCCTCAAAGCAGCCAATTGCATGCATTGCCACATTGCACTGCTTACTGTATGTGTTGCACTGGTGTTTCCTTTTCAATTGTCTGTTGCTGCACTTTCTCGCACATATTGTTTGTGTGTACTATGGAGACAAGTCACCCGTTTGACATCGTGCCATGCCAATGCCACCAAGTTTTCTGCCCGCATGAAAACCGGATTGTCACCTCTTTTCCTCTTCAGCCTGATTGGCTTCAACTGTGAAGGCATGTGTCTCCTGTTCCCCCTCACTGTGCTACAAGCTCCAATTCCCCTGCTCCGTAGCTCCATGAACAATTCTGGGCATGTATAAAAATTGTCCATGTACACAACATGACCCAAATGTTCATAGCCCTGAAGCAGCTCCAACACAACCTGACTTGTCAAGGGACAGTTCTCTCTTTGAAAGAAATACTTTCCTGTATATGTAATTACTTTTAGGCAAAAACCAGTGTTTGCTTCTGCCAGTACAAAATCCTTTATGCCATACTTTGTGGGCTTGTCTGGCATACAGTATATTGTCAGGAAAAAAAGGCATCCCTTTTATTTTATCATAGATTCATGCACAGACAAATCACGGCCAGGCTGATAAAATTGTTTATTTTTGTGGTTCCACAATGTCAAGCAGAGGCTGAACTTTATACATGGGATTATAGCCTGGCTCACCCCTTGGGATTTACTTCTGGTTATCACAGAAGTGAATAAAACTTTGCAGCAGCACATACTTGTCACGCAGCATAATCTGTCCAAAGCCACCAAGGGACAAAGCACGTTTGGACCAATGCTCCCTGAAGTTATTTCACCAGTCCCATCACTATTTGTAATGCCACAAAGCCCTTCATCTTGTCTTTTGTTGTGGGTTTCCATTTTGAAAAACAAGAATGCGGTGTAAGCACAGCCCGCGATTCAAAAAATTACTCTGCATACCTGTTTGTCTTGTCTGACAGTAGCTGAAAAGCAGCATCAGGAGAGAGCAGCCTGAAGTAGTCCAGCGTCTGGTAAACTGTCGTGTCCAACATGCTGTCTTGTGAAGTACAGTAGCCAGTTTAGCTCCCACGGATCAATGTCTGGGTATTCCTCCAACACGAACCTTGCTCTAGGTGTGTCGGCTGCGGAAATGCGCTAAGCTGGGAGCCGATCAGCTGGGGTGGCATCGGCTGGTGTCCGATCAGCTGATGCTAGTTCCTCACTCTCTTGCTCGATCTCCTGATCACTGTCAACAAAATTAGATTCTGAAAAATCAGAGTCTTACTCACCGATTAATGCGCAAAACATTGTTGAGTATTTTCTTTTCTGCACTCGCTTTGCTCCCTTGTGAGATGTCGATGCCATCTTGCCTTTGTTTACATTTCGTAACTCACGCACACGCAAGTATTAGATGCCGAGTCAATGAATCTAACATTCCTCCAAGCAGAGAGGGAATGCCTGTGACGTAATGATGACTTTTGTCGCTATTAACAGCTGATTGTCGCCCTCTACCCCTGGATGTCGACTTTTGTCGACATGCGCCCTCAACCCCTCCTGTTGCCCAAAAGTTGAAATCCGCCCTTAAAGAGTTAAGACAGAATTGAACTTATTTCATTTAGTCAATGAGTTTGCACTCAGTTTGTGTGAGGAACTTGCAGATTTAGGTCCAACTTCCGATCCTAGTGTGATTTGGGAGACTACCTGTGACAAGACCCTGAAGGTTGCTGAGGGTTGTGTTGGTGTTACCGCTGTTTCCAGAAGGAGGTGTTTCATCTCGCAGGGCACACTGGATATCATCGAGAGGAGTCGCAGCGCACTGCTCAATGGCAACTCTGGTCTGTACCGGGAACTGAGAAGGACGGCTCTGAGGTCAGATAAAGAGACGTTTGTTAGAGGAATCTGTGAGCAAGTGACGCACCATCTGTGGTCTAGCGACCCACGTCCTGCTTACAGAGGATTCGAAGCATTACACACATTTGAATCTGTTCTTCGGAGAGTCGCAGTCAGGGCGGCTGATGGAACAGGTCCTTATGGATGACACTGCAGCTGTGACCTGCTGGGCTGGCTACTTTGAGCAGTTGTTCAAACCTGATCCACCGGCTAGGACGTTAGATATCTCTGGGTCCACGGTCCTTGAGGCTGATCCTCCAATTAGCTGTGAACCACCCAATCTCAGAGATTGCACAGGTGGTGAACCAGCTGAGGGGAGGAAAGGCTGCAGGGAACTGTGGTATCTGGGGTGAACTTCTCCAGGCAGGTGGTAAAGCTGTCGTCCTGGCATTGCAAGCAATCTTTGCTTCCATGTGGGAGACTGGCATTATCCCAACTGACTGGAAAACGGGACTTGTTGCCTGGATTGCAGCAAATGCAGAGGGATAACACTGCTCTTGGTGCCGGGTAAGGTCCTTGCTTATGTTGTCCTGAATAGGATCCGTAATCACCAACCAGCGACTGGAACAGTCTGGTTTTACGCCTAAGAAATCTACCATCGACCGCATCCTAGCACTGAGGGTTCTCATGGAGCACAATCACGAATATCTGCAGAGGTTCTTTGCAGCCTTTGTCGATTTTCGTAAAGTGTTTGACTCAGTTGATCGAGCTGCCCTGTGGGACGTTGTAAGGGTTCGCGGGATCCCCTCGAGTTTGCTGGATATCATGGCTGGCATGTACACTGGTACTGCTGTGCAGTGTGGAGGCAGAACCTCTGCTGTGTTTTTCCCAGTTGATTCTGGGGTTCATCTGGGGTGTGTTCTTGCTCCTACTCTGTTCAGTGCTTATATGGACTGGGTGTTGGGCAAGGTCATGGGGTCCAGCGGCTGTGGGGCATCTGTTGAAGAAAGATTCACAGATTTTGACTTTGCTGACGATGCAGTGATCTTCGCGGAGTCAATGGAGGCTCTGATCAGGGTGCTCGAGAGACTGAGCGAGGATTCTTAAGTGTCTGGGCTTAAGAGTGTCCTGGATAAAAACCAAGATCCAGGCCTTTAATGACCTCTTGGGCACAGCCGTCAGCAGTTTCTGTTTGCAGAGGGAGTGTCGACCTTGTTGAGAGGTTTACTTACCTTGGCAGTGACATTCATGTCTCGGGTGACTCTTCCTATGAAGTCAGTAGACGGATTGGGAGAGCTTGGGGGGGGGTCATGAGGTCGCTGGAAAGGGGTGTGTGGCGCTCCCGCTATCTATGCAAAAGGACGAAGGTCCATGTCGTTAGTGTCCTGGTGCTTCCTGTCTTGCTATATGGTTGCGAGACATGGACACTATCCAATGACCTGAGATGAAGACTGGACTCCTTTGGTACTGCATCTCTCCAGAACATCCTTGGGTACTGTTTGTTTGACTTTGTGTCGAATGAGCGGTTGCTCAAGGAGTCCCGAATGAGGCACATTACCTGTATTGTGAGGGAGCGTCAGATAAGGCACTACGGCCATGTGGTGCGTTTCCCCGAGGGTGATCCAGCTTGTAAGATCCCCATTGTTGGGGACCCGAGTGGCTGGACCAGGCCAATGGGTCGCCCACGTAACACCTGGCTGCAGCAGATAGAGGGTCATTTCCGGATGGTGGGACTGGACCGCGTACCTGCCTGGGGGGGGGGGGTTGCCAACCGGGATCCCAAGTTGTTTCATTGTGTAGTGGGTGCGGCAACACACTGTACCAGTGCATGCTCCCCAACTTGACTTGAGTGCAGACTGGTTGGACTCTGTAATTGGGTACGTCAGACCACAAGACTAGTGGTCACAGGAGTGCTTTCTGACTACCCCAAGCATATTATTTGCAGACTGCATTTGTATAATCTAAAGTCTCTAGGCACATCTTGTATTGTGGCATGACCTTTAGTTGGTAAATTACATAGCAATAGTAGGTGTTTATGCAATAGTGTACCTAATCAGTAATGCGTGCAGAAAGTTCAAATTGGAGCTTTGCAGCAAATTTAGATCATCTGTCATTTTTTGCAGAATTTTCAGAATGCGGGATTGCATATATTTGAATATTTCAGTTTTTGCATGTTACAAAACATTTGGGTAATAAGACTTTTTATTTATTTATTTGTTTGTTTTTTCTTTCCCAGACTATTCATGAAGAAGTATTGCAAGAATATAAGAAAATCAAAATGGTTAGTAGTTAAATATTGTTGATAAAGTTTTTATTGCAGATTCCTAGTTCTTAATGTTTTTAAAGTTAATGTTAATATAAACCAAAATCAATCATTTTATAATTATATCAGTACAGTAATCCCTCCTCCATCGCGGGGGTTGCGTTCCAGAGCCACCCGCGAAATAAGAAAATCCGCGAAGTAGAAACCATATGTTTATATGGTTATTTTTATATTGTCATGCTTGGGTCACAGATTTGCGCAGAAACACAGGAGGTTGTAGAGAGACAGGAACGTTATTCAAACACTGCAAACAAACATTTGTCTCTTTTTCAAAAGTTTAAACTGTGCTCCATGACAAGACAGAGATGACAGTTCTGTCTCACAATTAAAAGAATGCAAACATATCTTCCTTTTCAAAGGAGTGCGCGTCAGGAGAGAGAGAGAGAACAAAGCAAGCAGTCAAAAAAAAAAATCAATAGGGTTGTTTGGCTTTTAAGTATGCGAAGCACCGCCGGTACAAAGCTGTTGAAGGCAGCAGCTCACACCCCCTCCGTCAGGAGCAGGGAGAGAGAGAGAGCCAGAGAAAAACAAAGTCAAAAATCAATACGTGCCCTTCGAGCTTTTAAGTATGCGAAGCACTGTGCAGCATGTCCTTCAGGAAGCAGCTGCACACAGAACGTAGCAACGTCCCTATCGCCTAGGTGTGCGAACACCCCCCCTGCTCACACCCCCCTAAGTAAGTAAGTTGGGTAGCTTCTCAGCCATCTGCCAATAGCGTCCCTTGTATGAAATCAACTGGGCAAACCAACTGAGGAAGCATGTACCAGAAATTAAAAGACCCATTGTCCGCAGAAACCCGCGAAGCAGCGAAAAATCCGCGATATATATTTAAATATGCTTACATATAAAATCCGCGATGGAGTGAAGCCGCGAAAGGCGAAGCGCGATATAGCGAGGGATCACTGTAATTTTGCCAGTATCTCTCTCTCCCCCCTTTTTTTTTTTTTTTATACTGCTTTACAATAGAACCCTCAATGTAATATTGGAGTTTTTCCGCATTTAATTCTGGGGGATTTTTTTTTTTTTTTTTTTTTTTTTTTTTTTTTAAGACTAAGTTCACAAATTCTCATTTTTGGTTATTTTCATGTTTGTTTCACAGTTCATATTAATTTTGATTTTGAATGTGTATAGCTATTGACCCTGAATGTAGCCCATATGTGAAAACGAACTAAAACAATTTTGCCAGATACAAGAAATGTAAATGCTTGAAGCTGCTGTCATACTATTTTAGTGCAGGATGTCTGTAAATTTGCCGGTTAATTAAGGAACAAAAATGGAAAATTAGTTTGAACCCAGTTTTTACTGCTATATATATTTGTAGAAACATGTCCTCACAAAAGAGGAGCCAGGATTGATGAGCAAGATATTTAATTCTTTTACTTTATGCATTGACATGTTAAAGTTGCAGCAAAGCTTTTAATAGTCACATCTATAATCTGCATAAAAATGTATTTTGATCTAGTCTAAAATTATTACAAGTGACAGTGTGTAAATGCAAAATAGGAGATATAAGAACTTTAACACACATTTCCTGTTTGCACATATTTTTACATTCTCTCAGATACTGGAAAGTTGTAATATAATGAATGTTGGTCAGACATGCAAGTATTTCATTGTACTCTGCACACATGAAGTTTAATAGAATTTTAATTGCTGCAACAATACGAAAATGTAAGAATATTCTACTGACTGTGTAGCAGAATTTTTAAAGTGTCAAAAGCTATTAAGAAATGAATACACTTGTAAAACTAGCATAATGTTCCCCCAGTAGACGATCTGTAGCAATTACCAGGGCAGACTGTATTCTGTAGTGTGATGAGTTCTGAAGTCTAATCTGAAACAACTTGGAGGTCATTTGTGGACAGTGAAATCTTGAACTGGATTGGACACCACCCACATATTCCATTATTTAAGAAGGAAGCAACAATTTAGTGAGGTCGGTGAATGCTAATGCTATCACCCTAATTTGATTGGTTAGTTTTTGGTACTGTTTGAATGTAACCAAAAATTATATTTATGGGTCCAGATGTGCTTACTTTGGGGTAGATTTAATAGTGTCAGTGTCAAGGGTAGTTGGAACAGAGAAAAATATCTAAACTTATGTATGGCGCTTGATTTGTAGGTGAAATACTTCAGCTGTTCTAATATTTAAATACAATTTAAAAGTCATAATGTGTCAGTCTTACTGTGGTGTAAAGAGGAGTGTGTCAGAATTTACAACTCTTCCCCGGCTTATCTAGGTATTAATTTCTGCAACACAAGATTGTACAGCTGTAGTAGGCACTGGCGCTTGAACACTGTAAAGTTGCAAAGTGTGACCAAGCAGATCTCAATTCCAGCTGGTCCACACTGATGTCAGATCCATGTTATGATGATAATCAAATGAAACAGGAGACTTTTTACAAGGTGTCAATACCGCATTTTATAATGCTGGTAGGGATGTGAGAGTTTAATGTGTATTCCTGACGTAAGCAAGATCTCCTGTCATCTTAATGCCTCAGCTTTATTGTATGTCACCATCATCTGTTTCTCTGTTGGCAGTTCCCAATAGAATAATGTATGTCGAAAGGGAACAAGTCTCCAGAAAGAAGAGGTTGACTTTACTGTAGTTGCCAGGATTGTCAGTTGATTTAGATATAATTTGAATATTCAAATAGTGTATTCCCCTAGAAACTATGAAAGTGGGATCAGCCACCATGTAGTCTGCAGCAGTTTTATAGCCACTGTTTTAGTATTGATACTGTTATGAGAATTGTGGCCTGCTAAATCCAGACTGCTGTGGAAGCTACACTGGGAGCTTGATGTTACTTAATGTACCTATTAAACTCTTAAGAGCACTGTACTTGTGTATAACTAATGTTTTGAGCCTAACCGAGAGCAATAGAAGCTCCAGAATATGTCTGTGTTTAAAGCAAATGCATGAATATTTCTTTTGGTGTAGTTTTCTTTTTTTAAATTTTGCTGTTTTTTTTTCCTCTATCTTGCAGAACAGTCCCAAGTACCATGAAGAAAAATATAGATGCGAGTATCTCCACAACAAACTGGCTCACATTAAGAGACTAATAGCAGAATATGACCAAGCAAGATCAAAATCCTGGCATTAGCCCTGTACAGCTGTTCTGCAGAAACATTGACTCCTCCAGAAAATTGTGAATAAAAACCTATTTATTTTAATATAAAATTCCATTAACTTGCATTAGAATTGAGACTTTGTAAAGACAATTCAAAGGTTAGTTTCTTGTAACCAGAGATGAATTGTTTTTTGCTAGTTTCCTTACTTTTGCAGTTTTTGTTTGTATACTTGTTTCTTTTTGCCCAACCTCAATTAATTCCCTTTTCCCTTCTCTTACTTGCAAATGGCTATTTCTGCAAATAGCGTATTTCTTTAGGGATCTTGTGGCCAAGATATATGTATGCATGATGAGACTGTAACACTGATAAACTCTTTAATAGGTGACAAAAAGTATTGAAAAGATCCATAAAGTCTGCCATGCCCAGCTGTATCTTAGTAATGTAATCCCTTTGCCTTAAGGTGTAGGAGGAAAATTAAGCATTTTGCACAAAAAATGTAAAAATAAAAAATGTTTTACAGGTGCTGACTCTGAATAAGTGAGGAGACACATTTAGTGTTGCACAGTCAGCCCCTCTTAGCAAGCGATGCCTTAAGGTGTTTGCAGTTTTGTTTTTTTTTAATAATCCACACTCTAGTTATACCAATATATATTGTTTCCAAGGCAATTGATCCTTGAGAAGCATGCAGGGGCCTACCTAGTGTGCAAGAGACAGATGCGTGTATGCAACAAGGAGTGAATGAGTGTATGATATTTTAAATTGAGAAACCTAACTATCTACTGAAGCTGCTACTTATAGTAGGCCCAGGCACTCAGGATAAAACTGATGAGTGGTGGAGTTGTTTTTCCTGTAAACTTATAACTTCCTATATGGAAGCAAGCATTTCCAGTTTTCAGCTTTATTAACTAAAATTGAAAGTTGATTACAAAATAAAGATCTATAGTTTTGCGCAAAGTATAATATGTAGGAGACATATTTGTGTATTGCTATATTATTTTTGGAAAGAAACTATACAAAGATTTTGTCAACCTACATGAACTTTATTTAAAATGTATTGTAAATGTTCCTGATTTTTCAGGAATTTAAGAGCAAATGTATTGAATTAAAATATACTGTGATCATTGAACAGCACAAATTTTCATGCTATCTTTCCTGTATACTTTTTTTTTTTAATTTAATTGGAATCAGTTAATTTCTGTGGGAACATTAGTATTAGAGTGGCTGTTTAAACATTATGAAACACATTTTGGGGGTGAGGGCACATAAATGCTGCCAGTAGAAAAGGGAAGCAAGCAAGTATGTTTACAGAACAGAGTATTGAGATCATTGCCAAAATCCTGTACTTGGGTTCAAATGCACAAATATTACCAGCTCCAGTATACAGTACTATAAACCAGACTTTGCATAAAGCTTTTTTGTTTTTTTTTTTATAACAAGCAGTATAGTCTATTCAAAAGACTTCTCAAAAATGTGCATCATGTTGGTTTTTTTTTTTTTTTCAGCTTGTTGTTAGCCTTCAAACAGTCAAAGGATAATTGTTTAGTGTTCTTTTGGCCCCCTCATTTAGTTGTTTTACTGTAGCTCACTCTGCTTTAAAAATGTTTGCTTCATTAGTTTCTAATTAAACCCCTGTGTGCTCAGAGCAAGCACACTCTTTATATACTTTAATTGATTTCTCTGTGTCAAGGAAAAAATCTGAAACATTATGAAGCTGCTGAGCTTCATAAATGCTAAATATTAGCATTTACTCATTTTTGTGTTGTGTATATAAGAGATGTTAAACCTGATTAATCTAGTGCCTAAGATCATGATGTTTCAGCCTAGTGTCAGTTAAAATAATTAGTAAGACACAGTATTGCATGCTTTTTTTTCTCTTTTTTTATTTTAGCAATGCTGCTTGCACAATTCTGGCCTATTACGGCACTGTAAACTGGAGGTGGAGAGGTATTGTTATATTTTTAATACCAGATGTTTATCAGCATTAAGGACCACACAAAAGTGTTCAGACTGGTGTAGGCATCACTGACTTTTAATATGGGAATATTTGTATACTGGCAAAGATCCAGAAAGAGGTTGGATACCACTGAACATTATTGTCTGGTCCTGAAGCTGGATGATTGCTTCCTTTTTCTGTGCCTGTGACCTTGAGTATATTTTTGGTTCTAAATGCATAACAGTATCAATAACTGGACACTAATTATGCAGTGATGTTTATATACTTTGATTTTGTAATTGTGTTAAATGTCCCTTATGTTCAACTAAATGTCATTTTGAACCTTCAGAATGTTCCCAGCTCTCTAGGTCTGCGTCATTTCTGAGCTGAGGCTCAAGCTTGCAAGTGACACAATTATTCTGCCACTACCAAATGATGGTTTTACAGAGGTTTCTTTTTTTAAAGTAATTTGGGAAATGAAATAAGGAATACCAGAAATAAAGTATTTAAGCAGCACTTTGAAGTTGCATTTATTTGCAGGAGTAATGATGCAGGATAACTTGATTTTAACATTTTGGAGCATATCTAGGCATTGACTACAAATCATATTTTCGGTTTAAAATTTCTAGCATTCCGCTTTGAAAGAAATCAAGAAATGGTCCCTGCTTGGTTTTTTTTGTTTTTTTTTGTTTTTTTTTCCTGTCGTTACTTACCTGGGTCTAGTCATTGTTTATACTGATTTGCCTTAGTTAGCATTTCTTTCAAAAGTGTAGAGCATTGATCATGGCAACAATCTCTGAATTTAAACATGCAAGTGCATGTTATGTTTAGACACTTAACCAACTGGTTCAGCACATTCGTGATGAAACAACATGAACCCGGATAGCTTCATCACATTTGATATTCATGTTGACATTTTACAGCTTATTTCTGAATCATTGATAGTCAAAGCAAACCAAACAAAGTCAGCACTATTCAAAGTTCATCTCAAATTCTGAAAAAAGCTTTCAGCTTCAGAATGTAGCAGGTATTGTTTTTTTGTTTTGTTTTTTTTTTTTTTTTAAACAAGTGACTGTGAATGACGGGGTAACTTGACATTTGATGTTATCTTGCATGTATATTTGCGATAGAGCTGGAATTGTCTTAATGTAAAGAAGGAGCTTTTTGGGAACATCTGATCTAGAAATTTGATCTGCAGCCACAGAATGTCTTCACGCTGATTTCACCCTTCAGTGTATTTACTGCCACAGTCCAATAAATTGTCAACTTTGCACATCATTATTTCCTCCTTTTGTTTTGTGTGTGTATTTAATTGTGTGCTCTTTTTTTGCCTGGCTATACCAATAACATGTAAAGGAGCTGAATCATCTTAACGACACCTATGGGGAACGTTTATCATTTTCTGCATTTAATTTCTATATTCTTTACATTTCAGCAATGATTCACTCTTCTCTGTACATGCAATTATTCTGAATTATTTTGCATATACAGTGCCCTCCACTAATATTGGCACCCTTTGTAATTTAAGGAAAAATGTGCTGTGAGTCTTTATTTGTCCTCTGTTCTTTCATTCAGAATACTAACCTTTTTTGAATTAAAATAATTGAAAGGAACAAAATTCTCATCATAAAAAAAAAAATCTCAAATATATGTGCCTCAATTATTGACAACCCTAGAACACCTAACACCTTATGAGTAAAATCATCTAACCATAATCCTTATCCCTGGGGTATAAATATGAGGTGGCACAGTCAAGTCATCTATGACAAAGGAAAAGTCCCTGACAACACTCTCTAATGTGCAACAAGTGGGTTGTTGAGCTACATTAATCAGGAAGTGGCTATAAAAGTAACTAAATGGTTGAAAATGCTCATCACTGCCAGAAAAGTAACCGGAGATATGCTACATGTCCAAGTATGTGGACACCCCTCCAAACAGAGTTCAGCTGGAATTGATGCAGGTGCATAAAATAGTCACGTAGCCATGAAATCCTTGGCAGTCGAATGGGTCATACTGAAGAGCTCACTGACCTTAAACATGTCGCTGTTGGAGTATGGCATCTTTGCTGCCAGTTGGTATGTAAAAATTTTTTCTCTACAAGGTCTTCCCCAGTCAGCTGTAATTGCTGTTACTGTGAGTTAAAAGCATCTGGGAGTAACAACAGCTCGACCATGTAATGGTAGACTACCAATCGACGGTCCCACTGAGTTTGGGTGAAGTGCATAGTGTGTAAAAAATCACCTTTCATTTGTTGCATCACTCACAACAGAGTCACATACTTTGTCTAGAAGGAACATCAGCACAAGAACGGTGTGCCAGGAGCTTCATGAAGCAACTTTCCACAAGCCTTAGATCACTATGTGCATTGGCTGGAGTGGTGGAAAGTGCGGCACCATTGTACTGCAGAGCAGTGGAAACATGTTCTCTGGAGTTCTGGATAATCGTGCTTTACTATCTAGCAGTCTCGTGGATGAATCTGGAATTGGCAGGTCCCAGAAGAACGCTACCTTCTGGACTGTGTAGTGCCTACTCTAAAGTTTGATGGAGAATGGATAATAGTCTGGGGGAAGGATTTGCGCTCAGCTCACTGGTTCTTGGTGAAGGGTACGATTTAATTTCGTTGCATACATAAACTTTGTTGACCATTGTGCACTTAAAATGTTCTGGCAGCAGTTTGGAGAAGGCCATTTTCAGCTTAAGCATGAATGTTCTCTATTTAGTTTCTTTTTCAGCAGTTAACTTCCAGTTTTTGTCACATTCTATTTGTTTTGTATTGCTCCCCAAAATGTCCATGCAGACACTGTTTTGTGAAATTTTCTTTATAGTTGTCAAATTTTATATCATATTGTACTTGACAATCCATACACGTTTACTGCCTGTAACTGAACTCCATTTTCTCCTGGTAATGTTACAGTTGAAGGTTTACAGTCTGATCAAAAAAATCAAATGAGTGTGCTCTGAGGTCATTTGTTACTTCAAGTTGAAGCAAATGGCTCTTTAATTTCAAAAACTTTCTTTGAGCTTCCCTTTGGGAGCAGTAAGTCTACTGCACACGTGTAATCTTATTTAATATTTGCGATTATGACCCGTTTCTGATTATACAGTGCATCCGGAAAGTATTCACAGCGCATCACTTTTTCCACATTTTGTTATGTTACAGCCTTATTCCAAAATGGATTAAATTCATTTTTTTCCTCAGAATTCTACACGCAACACCCCATAATGACAACGTGAAAAAAGTTTACTTGAGATTTTTGCAAATTTATTAAAAATAAAAAAACTGAGAAAGCACATGTACATAAGTATTCACAGCCTTTGCCATGAAGCTCAAAATTGAGCTCAGGTGCATCCTGTTTCCCCTGATCAATTAAGCTGCAGAAACATCTCAAGGATGGAGTCCACCTGTGGTAAATTCAGTTGATTGGACATGATTTGGAAAGGCACACACCTGTCTATATAAGGTCCTACAGTTGACAGTTCATGTCAGAGCACAAACTAAACATGAAGTCAAAGGAATTGTCTGTAGACCTCCGAGACAGGATTGTCTCGAGGCACAAATCTGGGGAAGGTTACAGAAAAATTTCTGCTGCTTTGAAGGTCCCAATGAGCAAAGTGGCCTCCATCATCCGTAAGTGGAAGAAGTTCAAAACCACCAGGACTCTTCCTAGAGCTGGCCGGCCATCTAAACTGAGCGATCAGGGGAGAAGGGCCTTAGTCAATGAGGTGACCAAGAACCCGATGGTCACTCTGTCAGAGCTCCAGAAGTCCTCTGTGGAGAGAGGAGAACCTTCCAGAAGGACAACCATCTCTGCAGCAATCCACCAATCAGGCCTGTATGGTAGGGTGGCCATAAGGAAGCCACTCCTTAGTAAAAGGCACATGGCAGCCCGCCTGGAGTTTGCCAAAAGGCACCTGAAGGACACTCAGACCATGAGAAAGAAAATTCTCTGGTCTGATGAGACAAAAATTGAACTTTTTGGTGTGAATGCCAGGCGTCACGTTTGGAGGGTGGTGGTGGCAGCATCATGCTGTGGGGATGTTTTTCAGCTGCAGGAACTGGGAGACTAGTCAGGATAATGGGAAAGATGACTGCAGCAATGTACAGAGACATCCTGGATGAAAACCTGCTCCAGAGCGCTTTTGACCTCAGACTAGGGCGACGGTTCATCTTTCAGCAGGACAACGACCCTAAGCACACAGCCAAGATATCAAAGGAGTGGCTTCAGGACAACTCTGTGAATGTCCTTGAGTGGCCCAGCCAGAGCCCAGACTTGAATCCGATTGAACGTCTCTGGAGAGATCTTAAAATGGCTGTGCACCGACGCTTCCCATCCAACCTGATGGAGCTTGAGAGGTGCTGCAAAGAGGAATGGGCGAAACTGGCCAAGGATAGGTGTGCCAAGCTTGTGGTATCATATTCAAAAAGACTTGAGGCTGTAATTGCTTCCAAAGCTGCATCGACAAAGTATTGAGTAAAGGCTGTGAATACTTATGTACATGTGATTTCTCCGTTTTTTTTATTTTTAATAAATTTGCAAAAACCTCAAGTAAACTTTTTTCAAGTTGTCATTATGGGGTGTTGTGTGTAGAATTCTGAGGAAAAAAATGAATTTAATCCATTTTGGAATAAGGCTGTAACATAACAAAATGTGGAAAAAGTGATGCGCTGCGAATACTTTCCGGATGCACTGTATGTTGAAAGTGTATCTTTCATGTAATTCTCTTTGGTTATTTTTTTTGAAATGCTGTTCGTGATGAACATTTTTCCTTGTGGTACCTCTGGTCAGAATCATAATTCATTTCAAAACTTTGGACTTGACCCAATTTGGTCGTGACCCGAATGTAATTTCCCCATAAGATTGTATGTAAACACAATTAATCCAATCCAGACCGTACAAACTATGTAAATTTTTTTTAAGCACAAAAATAGTTATTCAAGGTTTTCTCAGTGTTAACTAAATGTAAAAACATTGAACAGCAGAGAAAACTAACATTGCAAGAGTTTGTGCTAGACGAAGTTCGTACAAGAAAGACCCTCACGAACCGCTCGCTGTAAACACTTTTTTTTTTTTTTTTAAGTTTTAAGCACGGGAAAAAAATGAAAGTTTGAAAAATCCTTAATTTATACCAAAACTAACCCTAAACAACCAAGAAAATTAAACTTGCACGAGTCGAGTTCTGGTGTGAAGAAAGTGAGGAGGAAGCTGGGTGGAGAAGTGGTTACAGTTTTGAGGGAGAGTCCGGCTCCATGACAGAGGGACGTTCTCCTTCATGTGTTTTCTTTCTTGTGATTTCTTCTATTTCAGGGATTTCTGGTGTTTTTTTAGTTGTTTATCCTGACATGACATTCTACTGTCCAGAATGGAGAACATGCTGGGTATCTCTGGCACTGCCCTCCAGTGGTTCAAGTCCTAGCTGACTGATAGGTAAGAGTCTGTTAGTCTTGGCAACAGCAGATCCAGCTCGGCGCCAGTCACACAATGAGTTCCTCAGGGCTCTGTCCTTGGCCCTCTTCTCTTCCCCTTGGCCATATTATTCGTAGCTATGGACTGGGCTATCATTTTTATGCAGATGACACTCAACTCTATTTCAATGTCAAAAGTGAAACTGCATCAGAGTTTTCTCAGCTCACAACTTACCTCAGTGAAATTAAAAACCTGGATGGAGCAGAACTCTTTAAAATTAAACTGCAAAAAAATTGAACTCCTGCAAATTGGCACTAAAGTGCTACTTAAGAAAATGAGCTCCTTTCCAGTCACTCTTGACGGTGATCTCATCAGACCTTCTTCTGTTGCAGGGAATCTTGGTGTCATTTTTGATTCCTCCCTTTCTTATTCTGCCCACATAAACCACATTAAGAAACTTTCTTATTTTCACCTGTGTAACATATCCCGTGTTCTCTCCTTCCTCTCCTTTTCTAATGCTGAGAAACTTGTCCATGCTTTTATCACATCCCGCCATCGATTTATTGTAACTCGCTGCTGGAAGGTGCCCGTTCTAATCTTATATCACAACTTCAGTTGATTCAAAACTCTGCTGCAAGATTCCTTACTCGAACCAGCAACAGTGAGCACATCACACCCATCCTGCTTTGCCTTCATTGGCTCCCTGTGTCTTACAGGATTGAATATAAAATTCTATTAATAACCTACAAAGCTTTAAATGCCCTTGCACCGGACTACATCAGTGACCTTCTAAATCGCTCTGCTCCTGTTTACCTCCTACTAAGGTCCTCTGATTTTGGTAATCTTGTTATGCCTCACACTAACCTGCACTCTATGGGTGACAAGGCCGTCAGATCCGTAGCACCCTGACTTTGGAATGACATCCTGAAATTAATTAGATCAGCTGACTCCATTCATTCTTTTAAAAAACAACTTAAAACTCATCTATTTAGGAAGACTTTTAACTTAACATTATGCCCTTTCTTTCAGTTTACTTCTCAGTCCAAGTGCTCAGGATAATTCATGTGTCTGTTATATCACAAATTAGGTTATTTGTTAGGTGTTTCTTTTAGTATTGAATTTAATATTTTACTCTGGTTTATTGTCCTTTATTCTATTTAATGCTTTGTTATCTGTTTCATTGTTCTATTTAGGAAAACATTTGTATCCAATGTTACTTATACCCTGCTGTTTTTTCTAAGACTCTGTGAAATGCCTTGAAAATGGGAAAGGTGCTATATAAATGTAGTATTATTATTATTATTAAGCTACATACAAAACTGGGGAACTTCCTGTGAGCCTAAACTGGGAGGATTTAAGACCACATAAAGTAATAAACACATTTTGGCAATTGACAAGTCTTAATAATGCCCACTTATAGTATCCAGCTATTAAACAACATCTGAAGGTACGCACACTCAGTCCACATACACATGGGGAGAACTTGCAAAATCTATGGAGATGCTGACCAGGTTAGCAATCAAACGAGTGATTTACAGTCCTAACCTTCGTTTACATAACCTAAGTGAATTGGAGACCATCAACTGCATGTTCCTGTGAAACTGGTCACCCAATGTGACATACCCAGTGACTCGCCCAGTGAAACAAGTCAATTTTGTCTTTAGTCACAGGATTGGCCTGCCTTTGCATGAGAGCTGACAGCCATTGAATGCTCTTCTGGGAGTACATTAAGTAGAATGCAGCAACAAAGAATGAGGAGCGTGGGTGTTTTAGACCTCACACACCGAAGGGAAGCTCAACTGTCTGATCTCTTGTTTTATGTACCTCAAGAGAATGGAGGGAAAAAAGGCAGTGATTGTGTGTAGCTGTTGACCCTTTGTACAGCACCGGCTCCATCAGGCATTCTGCTATTGACGGTCAGAAAAAGGGGTGAGCAGGACTATGCTGGAAGGTCGGCACTCCGTCAATAAATCTGACATGCCCAGTGATTTTTTTTTTCAGTCATGTTAATTTATGTGGCCTAGTGAGGAGATCAACAACCACCTTCAGCAAGTCCCATGTACCCACTGACTAAAAGTTGTCTAATTTACAGTTGAAGTCAAAAGTTTCATTACGCTTAAGGTGAGTTCTTTATAACTCACTTTATAACCCCTCCACAGATTTTATAATAACAAACTATAAATTTGGCATATCATTTATATCATCTACTTTGCAGGGGGAAAAAGTAATTCTTTCCAACAATGTCCACAGGCAGGTTATTGCACTTTTTACTGTCTATTACAATTCCAGTGGGTCACAAATGTACATACACTTCATTAACTGTCCCTTTAAACAGCTTGGAAAATTCCAGAAAATGATGTGAAGCCTTCAGGCAATTGGACAGTTAGCTTCAGATAGCCTAACGGGAGTCAACATGTAGATGTATGTTAAGGTCTACCATCAAACTCACTGCCTCTTTGGTTGACATGATGGAAAAAATCAAAAGAAATCAGCCAAGACCTCAGAAAAACAATTGTAGGCCTCCACCACAAATCTGGTTCATCCTTCAGAACAGTTTCCAACACCTGTAGCTTCCACGTTCACCTGTTCAAATAATAATATGCATATAAAAATATGGCACCACACAGCCATCATGCCACTCAGGAAGGAAGCACATTCTGTTTCCTAGTGAAGAACACACTTTGGCACGAAAAGTGCAAATCAATCCCAGAACAACAGCAAAGGACCTCGTGAAGATGCTGGAGGAGATTTCCGATTTCAAACAAACGGACTGGATGTTAAAATCTCTACTATTTCGGCACCATAATTGTCTTCCGAGGGGGTTGTTTGCCACCATAAGGACACATCATCAGTTGTGCAGCTCCATATCATTAGATGTTTCAGCCTTTCATCACAAGACCCCTTCCGCTGAGGCAGGTCCACCGCAGGCTGATCAGACCTAGGTGTGTGTCTCATGGTCAGTTGATCACCTTGGCAATCCAAGTGGCATCTTTCCTTTTCAGCCACAGCCAGTGGTTGCTCCTTTCAGTGGTGTTGGCCAGTCCTTTAATTGCTTTTCTGTGGGCCTGCCCTTGAACACCTACTTCCCTGAGGAACTTTTATGTGGAATTGGCTACAAAGCCCCCACACCCCACTTCTACTGGGTGTACTTTCACCTTCCATCTCTGTCCTCTGCTTGCCCTGTTAGGTTGGAGTAATGAGGCCTCTTACATTCATGAGCTTTATTGACCACATTCTCTAATGGGACTGTTAAATCGATGATGTAGGCATGTTTATTGGAGTTGGACCAGAGGTCCAGGTCTGGTCGCAGGGTGGTTGTTGCAGTCTCCGATGGGTGAGCAAGTATTGGTTATCCATAGAAAAACAAGTCCTATATTGACATAACCTGAAAAAAGCTGCTCAGCAAGGAATAAGCCACCACTCCAAAGCCTCCCATAAAAATCAAGACTGCAGTTTGCAATGTCACAAAGGGACAAAGATCTTACCTTCTGGAGAAACATCCTCTGGTCTGATGAATCCAAGATTAAACTGTTTGGCCATGATGACCATCGCTATATTTGGAGGAAGAAGGGTGAGGCTTGCAAACCAAAGAACAACATTCCAGCCGTCAAGCATGGGGGTGGGATCATCATGTTGTTGGGGGTGTTTTGCAGCAGGAAGGACTGGGCACTTCATAAAATAGATGGCATCATGAGGAAGGAAAATGATGTAGATCTACTGTAGCAACATCTCAAGAGCTCAGCAAGGAAGTTGAAGCTCACTCACAAACTGTTCTTCCAAATGGACAATGACCCCAAGCATACCTCCAAAGTTGTGGCAAAATGTCTTAAGGACAACACGGTCAAGGTATTGCAGTGGCCATCACAAAGCCCTGATCTCAATCCGATTGAAAATTTGTGGGCAGAACTGAAAAAGCATGTGTGATCAAGGAGGCCTACAAACCTGTCCCAGTTACACCAGTTCAGTCTGGAGGAATGAGCCAAAATTCCAGCAGCTTATTGTAAGAACCTTGTGGACGGCTACTCAAAATGTTTGGCTCATATTAAACAATTTAAAGGCAATGCTACCAAATATTAACAAAGTGTATGTACACTTGTGACCCACTGGTATTGTGATATAGTCAAATATTCAGATGTAAGCATCAGTAGGCTTTGTGCCCTAGGAACCAAGTTACTCAAACTATTCTATAACATTTCAGTAATTCAGCCTGTGCGTTGGAGCTGGGGAGTCCTCTACAGCGCATCTGCAACCTGAGCCTGGAACAGGGGAGATTCCCTAGGCTTTGGAAAGCATCTTGCATCACCCAAGTCCCTAGTGAGCTGAATGACTTCCAGCCTGTCGCTCTGACGTCACATGTTATGAAGACCATGGAGCAGCTGCTGCTTCACCACCTGAGGCCACAGGTCCGCCACGCCCTCAACTCTCTGCAGTTCGCATACCAGGCGAAGGTGGGAGCGGAGGATGCCATCATCTACATGCTACACCAATCCCTCTCCCACTTGGACAGAGGCAGTGGTGCTGTAAGAATTACGTTTCTGGACCTCTCTAGAGCCTTCAACACCATCCAACCTCTGCTCCTTAGGGACAAGCTGACAGAGATGGGAGTAGATTCATACCTGGTAGCATGGATCGTGGACTATCTTACAGACAGACCTCAGTATGTGCGTCTCGGGAACTGCAGGTCTGACATTGTGGTCAGCAACACAGGAGCGCTGCAGGGGACTGTACTTTCTCCGGTCCCATTCAGCCTATATACATCGGACTTCCAATATAACTCGGAGTCCTGCCACGTGCAAACGTTCGTTGACAACACTGCAATTGTGGGCTGCATCAGGAGTGGGCAGGAGGAGGAGTATAGGAACTTAATCAAGGACTTTGTTAAATGGTGCGACTCAAACCTCCTACACCTGAACACCAGCAAAACCAAGGAGCTGGTGGTGGATTTTAGGAGACCCAGACCCCTCATGGACCCCGTGATCATCAGAGGTGACTGTGTGCAGAGGGTGCAAACCTATAAATACCTGGGAGTGCAACTGGATGATAAATTGGACTGGACTGCCAATAATGATGCTCTGTGAAACAGAAGACAGAGCCGACTATACTTCCTTAGAAGGCTGGCGTCCTTCAACATCTGCAATAAGATGCTGCAGATGTTCTATCAGACGGTTATGGCCAGCGCCCTCTTCTACGCGGTGGTGTGCTGGGGAGGCAGCATAAAGAAGAGGGACGCCTCACGCCTGGACAAACTGGTGAGGAAGGCAGGCTCTATTGTCCAGCGAGCTGGACAGTTTGACATCTGTGGTGGAGCGACGGGCGCTGAGCAGGCTTCTGTCAATCATGGAGAATCCACTGCATCCACTAAACAGTGTCATCTCCAGACAGAGGAGCAGCTTCAGCGACAGACTGTTGTCACTGTCCTGCTCCACTGACAGACTGAGAAGATCGTTCCTCCCCCAAACTATGCGACTCTTCAATTCCACTAGGAGGGTAAACGTTAACATTATAAAAAGTTATTGTCTGTTATACCTGCATTGTTATCACTCTTTAATTTAATATTGTTCTTTATCAGTATGCTGCTGCTGGTGTATGTGAATTTCCCCTTGGGATTAATAAAGTATCTATCTATCTATCTATCTATCTATCTATCTATCTATCTATCTATCTATCTATCTATCTATCTATCTATCTAATTATTTACAGCTCTGATGCTTTTCTTTCTAATCATAAAATAGGTCATTATGATAGCAATTGACGAAGAGAACTCATATAATCAATTGCAGAGTTATAGTATTTGAGGGTTCCCCTAGATTACCTCTTTCTCTTGCACAATTTGGCTCATAAACTTATCAGCACATTATCCTCTCATAACAGGCTTAAGTTTTGAGTTTGTTTTTTTTCCGTCCAGCTCTAGACCATCCTTGGGAAACTGACACACAGACACACACACACACATCCATCATTGAGATGTCAATGTTTTCGGTATCCGGGGACCCTAAAATGTCGTATCTGTCGAAAATCAGAGATCAAAATTTCCTACGAGTCTAAAACTTTCACTCTTCTACCATAGACAATAGGTGATGGTAGGGGAGGGCGAAAAGCAATACAAATTGAAGTACTTGGTCTGTGAACATTGTTAGAAATAATTACCTTTGTCCTACACAAAATAGACGTCTTAAAACAGGGGAGCCCAACTCCAGTCCTGGAGGGCCGCAGTGGCTGCAGGTTTTTATTCTAACCCTTTTCTTAATTAGTTATCTGTTTTTGCTGCTAATTAACTTCTGTTGAATTAATTTTAATTGACTTGGTTTTTAAGAAATGTTTCCCTGAATTTCTTCATCGTTCCTCTGAATTGCTTCATTTCTTTCCTTAAATGGCACTCAAACAGAAGTAAAATGTGAAGTGAGGGAGCCAACAGAAGACCACCTAAGGGCCTCAAACTCCAACCAGTTTCACACCAACCAGTTGCTTAATTCTTGTCGTTAATTAAACTCTTTAATTCCATGGCTTCTTGGTGCTCTCATTGTACAATAGTAGACATTTCTGAAATTGTGGATTTTCTCTTTTCTAAGAGCAGATCAACATTCCTGAGACCTTCACCTTTCTTTATTTCCAGATATTGTAGGATGGTCACAGTTTGCTGCTCCTGTTTTGGCTCATTTTGTATCTCATTATTGCTTGGCTGCTAATTAAGGAAAAAGAAACAACTGAGGGGTCTGAGTCTTCAAGAGCAAATCAAATAAAATGAATTCAAAAGAAGTTAATTAGCAGCAAAATACAGGTCACTAATTAAGAAAAGGGTTAGAATGAAAACCTGCAGCCACCGCAGCCCTCCAGGACTGGAGTTGGGCACCCCTGTCTTAAAAGATATGCCAAATGTATAGTTTGTTAGTATAAAATCTGTTATAAAATGAGTTTTAAAGAATTCACCCGTAGTGTATGTAAACTTGTGACTTCACCTGTAACACCAGCTTTAGAGGTGGTGATATGAAAATTCTTAAATTTATAAATCCAATTCGGATTGGTCATTTGATTAAATTTAGTTCTGGCACAATTAAAACGCTGTCTTGAATCGAAATGCGATACGTTTGCTTTGCTCACAATTAGAACGCGTGATCCATGAACATAAAATCAAATGTAATACACTTTTTGCATTGCTTTTTAAAGTGACACAGAAATTTGTGCTCTGTAGTGAAAAGCAATTATTTACTTTATATGTTTAATTATGGTGCAAAATTAAATGTCTCATTTGCATATGTATTGCATTCCAATGTAGTTAACTTGTTGGATTGCGTTTAATTTTTGCACAGATCTTCCACACCAAAACAAGTTTTTTCAAAAATTTTGCTTTTGAAATTTTTTTGGGTGATTATGATAGATCACTTCAATCTGACCACAAATATAATTTCCAATAGAAGTTTGGAGAAATCTGAAATAAGATGGTACTCGTGCGTTATAACCCCTCCACAGGCAGGGGCAACAGAAAAATGTTTTTTACATTTATTTATTTACAAAACAAAAACAAGACTATGTAATATTTGATTTCTTAATTACTTTTGAAACATTACTTCTGTTGCGAAGTTTCTAATGTCAGAGCAGGAACGGGGAGAGTGAATGGAGAAGCGCTATCTGGGTTGAGTGGCGAGGTTATAACACACGAGTACCTAAGCTCAATCTGAATTTAGTGTGTTTAATCATTTAATGATGCCGACACATTGTATTAGTTCAATTTAGCTAAACATATTTTGCTGCTGATTTTTGTTTGTGCTCTGCTTCTGATGTTCTCGTGTCCATGTCCAACAATAGTTGGCCAGCATTGATGGAGTCCACCTGCCCTAATCCCACTTTTCCAATGTTGCAATTTCACCGTGTTCGTCATTGACTGGACTAAGATCAGCAGGGAAAAAATCCAAGTGTGAATGCAGAAAATGAATCTTTAGTGACATGTAGCACTTTCATGGTTTTGTATGATTGAAACAAGTTGTCAACCAGCTGGACATATTCTGGCGCTCCTTAATTTCCAAGAAAATTCTCAACCACATCCTTGATTGCCTTCTATGTGGTTTCCTCCGGCCACGCTAGCTGATCTTCAAACTGCTTATCATTGATGACGTGTCTGATTTGTGAACCCACAAAAATGCCTTCCTTAATGTTGGCATCAGTTATTCATGGACACATCTGTGTCGAATATCAAAATCCTTTCCTTCTTCATTTCTTTCACAATGTCTTTCATCAGTTAAAGTTTATATGAGGTGAAGGAAAAATCTCTTTGTTGTTAGTGGTGTAAACCACCTGTTGACCCAACAATGAGACCACTGACAGGTGATGTGAGTAACTTTTTTCATTTCGTTACCATGGCACCAGTCGGAGGTGGGGTATATTAGGCTGCAAGTGACAGTCAGTTCTTGAAGGTGATTGGCTAGAAGCAGGAAAAATAGACAACCGTAATGATCTGAGATACTTGTGATTGCTAGATGACTGAGTCAGAGCATCCCTAGAACAGCAGGTTTTGAGAGATGCTCCTGGTGGTTAGTATCTACTAAAAGTGGTCCAAAGAAGAACAACAAGTGGACCAGCAGTAGAACACACAGCAGACCAGCAGACCGATCCCACAGAAGAGCTACTGTAGCACAGATTGCTGAAAAGCTTCATGCTGGCCTTGAGGGAAAGGTGTCAGAACACTTAATGCATCAGAGCTTGCTATGTAGACCCAGACCAGTCAGAGTTTCAGTGTTGACCCCCTGGGTGCATACAACTGGCATGTGAGCATCAGAACTGAATCATGGAGCAATGAAAGAAGGTGGCCTGGTTTGACGAATCACGTTTTCTTTTAGATCATGCGAATGGCCGGGTGATGCCGACGAGAGGGCAGCAGTGATGCATTATGGGAAGAAGGCAAGCTGGCAGAGGCAGTGTGATGCTCTGGACAATGTTCTCCTGGGAACCCTTGGGTCCTGGTATTCATGTGGATGATACTTTGACACATTCCACCTACCTCAAAACTGCTGCTGTCCACATATATCCCTTCATGGCATCAGTATTCCCTGATGGCAGTGGCTTCTTTCAGCAGGGTAATGTGCCCTGATACACTGCAAAAATTGCTCAGTTAAGGGTTTGTGTACATGAAAAGGAGTTCAAGGGGTTGACTTGGCCTCTAAATTATTTATGGGATGTGCTGGAAAAACACGTCCAATCCATGGAGGCCTCCACTTCGCAACTTACAGATCAGCTGCTAACGTCTCAGTGCCATTTACCATAGGGCACCTTCAGAGGTCTTGTGGAGTCCGTGCCTTGACAGGTCTGAGCTGTTTTGGTGGTACGAGGAGGGCCTACACAATATTACGCCAGTGGTTTTAATGTTGTGGCTGATTGGTGTGTGTGCCACACTTTTCTGTTATGGAGTAGCCAGTGTATGTTAATGTAATGAGACCCTTCAGCATGGCTGTCCCCTTCATTGTAGTTGATATATCCAAGCTGCACTCCCGTGTTTATAATAAAATCAATTTAAAAAAAAAAAAAAGAAGCTGCACTCCTAGTAGGAGTTCCAGTACTTTTAGGTCACCACAGATGTTCCAGTTGTAGTTGTTGTCCTTTATAAGTGTACTTGTAACATGAGAGGAAATCAACATAATAGGCGACAACAATAAAGCAGTACATGATAGGAGATTTTAAAGATGATTTTTGTGATCAGCAGGCCAAAGACCATAAAATACACCCAAAAGTGTTCAGGAAGCAATTTTTTTGTAGTCCTGCGTTACATTTCTACAGTATTATTTAGCATTTGTCCTCCAATAACTCCATTCAAAACTCTATTTACTGTATTAGTGTTTGTGCAAGCCTGCCACCTAGTGGTCAAATGTTATATTCCATTTAAACAAGGCTACAGATCATGCTATGGATTCCACATGCTGTAATAATAAGTGTTGCATTTGTTTTTATTTTATTTAGTATTAATGATAGGAGAAACTGTAACTGTTTTTTTTTCTTCTTCTAATTATTCACTTTCTGCAGTTCAAAGAATAGAATGCAGGGATGTACAGCTTGATGATCGCCCTGCCCATTCTGAACCTGCTTAGTACAGGACAGTAGCATTGGGAGCAGTGGATGCAAGGCAAGGACCATCTCTGAGTGGACACCAGTGCAACATGTGGTATGACGATAAATCGTGTTAAGCCACACTTCTTTGGTTTCTTTAGTTCACTTAACAACACATGGCAACAGGCTTAGTAGAGTCCTGTTCAGTCTTTAAAGGTTTGAGTGTCCCATTTTCCTAAAGTACTACCCCTTATTGACAAGAAAGCCTTGCTTTGGTTGGTCAGTCTGTCGAATTCCATATTCTAAAGGTGTGAATGATGTAAACTCATTTTAAAAAGAGAGTCTTTGCCCTTATTTATTACAACAATCTACATGACAACAGGCCATTCAGCCAAACAAAGCTTTTATCCACTTATTTCTTCCAAAATAATATCAAGTCGAGTTTTGAAAGTCCCTAAATTCTTATTGTCTTCCACACTACTTGGTAGTTTATTCCAAGAGACTGTGGTTCTCTGTGTAGGGAAAAACTTCCTAATGTTTGTGCGAAATTTACCCTCAACAAGTTTCCAACTGTATCCCCGTGTTTTTGATGAACTCATTTTAAAATCACAGTCTCGATCCACTGGACTAATTCCCTTCATAACAATCACGTCTCCTCTTAATCTTCTTTTGCATAAACTGAAAGGGCTCAGCTCTTTTCATCTTTCTTCATAATTCACTCCCTGTAGCCCTGGAATGAGCCTGGTCACTCTTCTAGTGCTGCTATGTCCATTTTGTAGCCTGGAGACCAAAACTGCACACAGTAATCCAGATGAGGCCTCACCAGTGCATTATAAAGGTTGAGCATAACCTCCATGGACTTGTACTCCACACACCGTGCTATATAACCTTACATTCTGTTAGCCTTCTTAATGGCTTCTGATCACTGTCTAGAAGTTGATAGCGTAGAGTCCACTATGACTCCTAAATCCTTCTCATAAGGTGTACTTTACACATCATGATCTGCAAAAAGATTCTTTTTAGTGATTCGATTAGCTCACCTGAATGATTCGTATCTTTGAATCACTGATTCATTCACTTTAAAAACAACAAGAAATTATATTCTAGTTTAAAATCTAGAATAGCATCTGTCATAGATAGCTGGAGCCCTTGCCCAGCCAGGACGCCTCTGCCTTGGAAGGGCCGGGGAGTGAGTGTGGGCAGAGTATCACCTTCCCCAGAACACTAGATAGCAGATCCCCTGGATGGCAGTGGTACCACAGATTCCCGCAGGGCTTCATGGGAATTGGAGTTCGTTACAGCCCTGTTGGGATCCGGGGGCGGTGCTAGGGGGTGCTGCAACTACTCCTGAGCCCATGTGGGCGGTTCTTCCGCCACACCCGGAAGTGCTGCTAGAAGTATATCAACGAGCACCTGGAGCACTTCCAGGTGACCTAAATAAGGGACCAGCAGACACTATTCTGGGAGCCAGAGTCGGAAGGAGGGAGACAAAGCTTGCCGGGAGGAGTGGAGGAAAAAGAAAATAGAGAAGGAAGAGTATTGTGAAGTGCCAGTGGGAAACGAGGTAGGCGTTTCCCACGTGGTGAAGAAAATTAAACCATTTGTGTTTTATCAGTGTGCCTCCTGCTTATGTCTGTGTCGGGTTAAGCGCTGGTATACTGCCATCCTTTGTCACACATCATAACAGTGTAACAACTTTAACCACCAAACAATACAGACAATATAAAAAGCAAGCAACAAAATCAGTATTTCACACATAATAATAAAAATAATTTTTATTGAATTTTGACAATACAAAATTTCAACAATAAATAAAAAATCATCCAAATAGAACCCTACAATAGTTCACACATCACGATAAAACTGTGAGAACATTGAACTATAACTAAATAAAATTATTTTCAGTTTTAGATTTATCTCCCGTAATTTCCTTCTTTTATATCCTGTCCTTTCTGATGCAATACATATATCATCAGTGAACTGAACTGCGATTCAATGTACTACGAATCTCTAGTCTGAAGTTCAGTACACGAACTCATTCTTTCGGTGAACTCAATCAAAGTTCTTCACTGCAAGTCATGAATGAACTAGCAATGGTTCTCCAGATCAGTAGGGGGCACACTGGTCCATTCAATCAGTCAGTGGACTGAGATGGTCATAGTCACTCAGTCAGAGTAAACCGATCAATGGGGGAAGTGCTTGGTGTCATCTGCCAAGTCAGCCATTGGCTAGTTGTCGTCATGACCATTTTGGTGAAACAGTTTACTAATAGGCTATTTCCTGAAGAGAGCAGCCATTTAAGTGAAGTTAAGGTGATTGCTCCAGACTGTCACAGAATGCAATACAAAACATAGCACACACACTGAGCATGCCTCGAAATGATGCATTCTTTAATGTCAATGAACCAGTACATTTGTTAAGAGACCAAGACAAGTACAAAAGAACTAATTTGTTCATTACACATCACTACAACACATCATGCTACACATTCTGTTAGCCTTCATAATGGCTTCTGAACTCTTTCTACAAGTCCACTACAACTCCTAGGTCCTTCTCATAAAGGGGTACTTTCAATTTTCAGACCTCCCATTGTGCATTCAAATCTGTTTTTTTTTACTTCCCTAAATGTAATTCTTTACATTTACTTTTATTTAAATTTCATCTGCCACAAATCTGCCCAAGCCTATATGCAGTCCAAATCTCTCTGTAAAGATTCAATGGATTCCAGATTATCTGCCAATCCAACTATCTTGGTATCATCTGTAAATTTAACCAGTTTGCTATTTACATTCATTTATATTGCATTCTAAATTATTTATATATAAATCCCTAACTACACAGTGCGCTGAATCTCTAATAACGCAGGCAGGGATTGATTATCCGCCGCAGGTGAAACTGCAAGTGTGCAGGCTCACCACATAATGCGTCTGATGCCCGATAGTTGATGTGGGGAACATTTAAAACCAGCCACTGACCTGGCCTTGCGCTCACTTTTCTGTCCTCACTCCTCCAGAATGAACCTGCTTGGTGAAGGAGGCTATCTGTTCTTTATAATCTGAAGAAGGGAGTTAATGCAGGACGACTGACGATGTCACTGCTGTCTGCTGTGTTTGTATGTACTGAAGTGACAGCTTCTGTTTGGATAAATGCTTTGAGAATGTTCCTGTCTTGACAACAATAAAGCTGATATTTTTTCAGAAATTTGAACACCCCTCCTCCTGTCTTGGGCAAACTCATTTTTAAAATGACAGTGGTCCTCGCACCACCCCCTGTGGGACACCACTGTTAACATCAGCCAATTCTGATAGAGTTCCTTCTGCTTTCTGGGTCAATTTTGCACCCATCTACAAATCACACCATAAACAGCCACTTCCTTTAGTTTGACACCCAACCTCTGTCTTCTTGATGTCTGTCTCTGTCACCCTGTGTACAAATTCAGGCACACCTTCCTTTTGTTCTTCAATATTCTTCCAGTCTGGCACACTGTTGTTCTCCTAGCATCCTTAGATGGTTCACTTCCAGGATTGTTTAATAAAGCCACTATCACACTGCACAGGGTTTCGAGCAATTCTCTGCCACAGACTTCGTATACATAATCCTCGAGAGGCGGAGGCAGGTGAGATGAGTGCCATTGACAACCAGTCATGCAGTGTGACATACCCAGAGGTTTAGTCCCACCACCCTGCGACTCACCCTGACAGGTTTGAGTTTTTTTAAGTCATAGAGGTGGGTTTGTGTGTGTGTGCAAGAACTGACAACCAGTGATGAGCAAACTCCATGGTGTTCGCTTCACCTCAAGTTCGGAGAAATTACTAAGTGTTCGCGAATATCCCCGAATTTGGCGTAATGCACTAACTAGAACTAGATTTGACTGGATTATAATGGTGCAATCATCTTTAAAGTGTCCCTGAGGGATGGGGAAATGTCTAACAACTATACTGGACCAGTTATAGTGGCAAAAATGGTGACCTATGTTATGCGGCAGCAATGCCAACCACTGAGATCTAAGAAGAAAGAATGCAGTCAGAGACATGCAATCATATATTTTGTCAAAACAAAGTGGAAATGACGAAATTGAAGAAAAAAATCTGAAAAAATATGTAGGTCTTTTAACGGCAGAAAATTCAAAAGTGGCGTGTCATGATTGAAGCCGATGACTCGCTCTATTTTTTGAAGTTGTGCTGAAGGCTCTCCAAACTGCCTATAGTTATGCTCTGCACATTTTCTTCTATAAAAAGACATAGAAACGTCTTGTAAATAATAATAATTATCAGGCTCTTTCAAGGTTTGTTTTTTATCACCAAGTGACTAATTATGCATGCATAGGACACAAACCTCCTTCTCTTATACGATCGACCTGCACATTTGGCGACAAGCAGACGTAACTCATTATTTATGCTGTATATGTTTCATAAAAATAAAATTTTGAGAACCTACATTATTTACTTATCTGTTGTATCACTAACTAAGCCGCACAGAGTCTGTAATGCAGAGGGGATGCAGAGCTGGCCTCGCAAAGCATTATGGGTTGCTGGGGAAAAAGTTTATTTAAACCATCTGAATTATCAGTAAATAATTCGACAACCAACACAAACGCAGCAAATTTGCTGCAAATAACAGTTTGGCGAAATTTGCTGATCAACACGACTGACAACTAATGAGCGCGTGCAATGCAGCCACAAGTAAACGGGGGAAGGAGAACACAGACAGAAGAGAGGAACATCTGTCTGATGTGTCATTTTTTTCTGTACCACAGCAGGATGGGAAAAAGAAAAAACAGTCGAGATTAGGCGAGTTAGGCAACACGTTATTGCCTGTCAGAAAAAGGGACGAACATGCAATATTGAAACTGTGTTGAAAAGTCGTCACGCGGTCTCATAATTTGATACTCTCTGCAATTCTTGGCTATGTAATCGGACATATTCAGATGACACAGTCAGCATCTACACTCATCGAGTTTGACATTCCCTACAACTAGACATCATGTAATGTGATGCAGGGTTAAGTCCCTTCAACTCAAAGGCGTGAGAACTGAAATGTGAACTGAAACCCCCACCATAGGCAGAGGAACTACTTAAGTAGCTTGTGAAATCAACAGAATGGGCGCTTCTCTCTCTCTCTGTATTCAAAGCCGTTTCCGACAGCATTCACAAATCAGAACTCCTCCGTCTCTTCCACAGCACAGCCATGCTTCACTGCTCTTGATTTCCCATATAGTCGCGGAGATGTAGTCATTGCATATCTACCAGCTGTAGGAGGATTTCCTTGAGATGCTGGCCTGTCATTTGTGTTTGCTCCAGCCATCCCATCATTATATATTACAAGGGGGCTCCGCCCCCTGCTCGCTTCGCTCGTCTACCCCCGGCATTTTGAACCCGTGTCCGCTGGGCAGCCACGTGTGAGGATGACGCACGTTTAATACGGAGCGTTCGTCCGTGTCACTCTGGGGCCCCCCACTGTTAATACAGAGCTCCGTCCGTACTATTATGCGGTGCATTGTGGACTACTGCGGACCCCGTAGTGTTTCCCGTTTCAGTTTGTATCTCGGTCATTCGAGGTTTTGTTTTTGAAGCTTTTGAATTCCAGTCTTCATTATCTGTAACCTGCTGTCCATGTGTTTGGCCCCCTCGTTTAACTTGTTTATGACGTTTTACTTTGCTTTCTACTCTGTCTTTCATTTCTGATCTCGCTTTATTCTGCTTTTGCTTCAATGACAACTGGTCCGTGGTGAATATATTTTCCATTTTTCGAGTAATAATTTTCATTTGTTTGCGATACTGTGATGTTTATCGTACTGTTAATAATGCATCACTGTAATGTGATTCACGTATTTGGACGTGTGAGGATGACGTATGTTTAATACGGAGCGTTCGCCTGTGTCACTCTGGGTCTCCCCACTGTTACTACGAAGCTCTTTCTGAACTATTATGCGGTGCATTGTGGAGCACTGCGGACTCTGTAGTGTTTCCCGTTTCACTTCGTATCTCGTTTTGTCGAGCTCTTTCTTTTTGGAGCAGTGCCTGCCTGGTCTGCGGCATTTCAGACGCAAGTTGTAGGCGCCTGCGTTCATTAAGTATATCCAGGCAGGCGTGTGTTTGTATCTCGGTCACTCGAGCTGTGTCGTGTTGAATCCGTGCCTGCTTTGCCTACGCAGTTTGAGACGCGCGTTGTAGGCGTCCACGTTCATTAGATCTGTCCACGCGGGCTCGGTGTCGAAGCTGTGTTAGTTGTTGAGCTGTTTGGTTTTGGAGCAGAGACAGTTTTGCTTCCGCGGTTTCAGACGCGTGTCCGTACCATCTCGGGTTTGATGTCTGAACCTTTGTGGACTCCGTAGTGTGTCCCGTTTCAGTCTGGGGCGGGGCGTTGACTCCTCTTGTTTTACGATGTCTCCTCCTGCGCCTTGACCACGCATTAGTGCCACTCACAATATGGCGGCGACGTCTGCACCTTCCGTATTATGTCGGTTTTTACCATGCTGTGTAGGCGCCTTTGCCTTTTGTACTTTACCGCGCCTTCCGACGCACGATGTAGGCGCCTGCACCTTCCGGGTCCGCCTCCGCTGTGTGGTGTGGACGTTTAACTGTCGTTGTTTCTGCCTTTATATTATGTATCTCGGTGTGCATGTGTTTCGTGCCTAGGTTTTTTTGAAGTTGTTGCATTCCAGTTTTCATCATCTGTAACCCGCTCTCCATGTGTTCGTCCCCGTTCTTTAATCCCTTTATAAAGTTTTACTGTGTTTCCTACTCTGTGTTTTATTTCTGACCTCGTTTTATCCTGCTTGCGGCATGTCAGACAGTTCGTAGTCTCTCTCGTTTTACTCTGGGGAGGGGGGCTTTGTTCTGTAACCTGCTCTCCATGCGTTTGTCCCTGTTCTTTAACCTCTTTATGACGTTTTACTTTGTTTCCTACTCTGACGGTTCGTAGTCTCTCCCGTTTCACTTGGGGGGGGTGGGGGGGACGGGACTTTGTGTGGCACCTGTGCACTATGTCTTTTGCATCCACGGGCAGGTCCCTGCGTCCATATCCGGTTTACCATTCTCGTTTAGTAATATGGATTATATTAGACAGACTGCAGGTATAATACGCATGCTCTTCCAAGAAAGCAGTGGTCCGTAGATTGTGGTGGGGCAGACTCATAATGGCTATAGGATATCCCACACATACCCTGCTGGAGACACTCAGGGATTTTGTAGGCATTCCCTAAATGTGGCCGCCATATATATCTGTGTATTTTCTTTTTGGAAAATTGAACCAGACATGCAGTCAAAGATAAAGCAGTGGGTGATAAGATTCCCTTCACCACTGTCAAAGTGCCTTGAACAAGTAGGCACAGGGGGCTGCCTGCCATGGGTGATGCAGCCTTACACCCAATTATTTTACACCTTGCTGGGCCTTTATCCAAGGTGCCTTAAGTTCAGAATACGCCTTAAAAACTGATTTAAGTGACTCACACATTGTGTCAGAGGAGGCAATAAACTTGGCAGCCTTGGAATATAAGGTCCATTGCCTTAGTTGCCACACCATAATGCCTAATCCATTCTGACTCATTTGATAATGCTGTCCGTAAACTCTCATGATGGGCATCAGCTTTGTGTGAGGAGAATGACGGATCACTGAAGAAAACACAACTCCAGTTCAAAGTACTCCAGGCAATGAGTGACCCGGGGAAGGTAAGTGGTGAGATGTCACAGTGGACGCCATCAATGCACACAGCCTGAGGTAATATCCATTGGTTGTTGGGTGGCCACTCAAGGCATTTGTGGTGGACTGATTTCCAGCATAGAAGTTGATAAATATCTTGCATGTCTTTATTTGTAAACTAGACAAATCAAATGTAACGCTAGTGTTTCAGGAGGCATGTCTTCCTTCATTGATAAGAACAGCAGACCTCTGAGTCTTTAGGTCTGCCTCAGGTTGAGGAGTTTATGGTGAGGGAGGGATGGAACATCAGACATTGGCAAGGGTGACGGTGAGCCCTATAAGTCATCACCAGCAGGAAGGCCATAAACTGCCCAAACAAAGCAACTGGTAGATGAATTGTGCCTGAATTCTTTTGGTGTAAAGCAGGCATGTCAAACACACAGCCCCCGGGCCGCATGTGGCCTGCAACAGAAATCTGTGCAGCACGCATGACAGATCCTAGTTAGCACTAAACTTGTACAAAATGATTACAGTAATCCCTCCTCCATCGCAGGGGTTGCGTTCCAGAGCCACCCGCGAAATAAGAAAATCCGCGAAGTAGAAACCATATGTTTATATGGTTATTTTTATATTGTCATGCTTGGGTCACAGATTTGCGCAGAAACACAGGAGGTTGTAGAGAGACAGGAACGTTATTCAAACACTGCAAACAAACATTTGTCTCTTTTTCAAAAGTTTAAACTGTGCTCCATGACAAGACAGAGATGACAGTTCTGTCTCACAATTAAAAGAATGCAAACATATCTTCCTCTTCAAAGGAGTGCGCATCAGGAGCAGAGACTGTCAGAAAGACAGAGGAAAGCAAAGAAATCAATGGTGCTGTTTGGCTTTTAAGTATGCGAAGCACCGCGGCACAAAGCTGTTGAAGGCGGCAGCTCACACCCCCTCCGTCAGGAGCAGACAAAGAGAGAGAGAGAGAGAGAGAGAGAGAAACAAACAGTCAAAAATCAATACGTGCCCTTCGAGCTTTTAAGTATGCGAAGCACCGTGCAGCATGTCGCTTCAGGAAGCAGCTGCACAGAAGATAGCAACGTGAAGATAATCTTTCAGCATTTTCAGACGAGTGTCTGTATCGTCTAGGTGTGCGAACAGCCCCCCTGCTCACACCCCCTACGTCAGGATCAGAGAAAGTCAGCGCAAGAGAGTGAGAGAGAAAAGTAAGTTGGGTAGCTTCTCAGCCATCTGCCAATAGCGTCCCTTGTATGAAATCAACTGGGCAAACCAACTGAGATAGCATGTACCAGAAATTAAAAGACCCATTGTCCTCAGAAATCTGCGAACCAGCAAAAAATCCGCGATATATATTTAAATATGCTTACATATAAAATCCGTGATAGAGTGAAGCCGCGAAAGGCGAAGCGCGATATAGCGAGGGATCACTGTACTATCGTTTGTGATTGAATCATTCTGCATCTTCGGTGTTACTTATTGACTTTTCTCACTTCTGCCTTCTGACAAAAGCGCGTTTTCCCATGGCATTATGGTACCGGAAACGTCATCTGTTAGTATAGCAACGAGCCTTGTCCAAAGTTAATGAGCCGCGACATCGCAACTGAAGTGCTAGGCTGCAGCAGCCTGGCAGCAGGGGCAGCCTTAGGCATGTGCAAAATGTGCACCTGCACAGGGCCGCCACGCCAATATATATTGAATATAAAACAGAAAGAGAAAATAACGACACAGCAGACGGCAATGTGGCCGAAAAACTTTGTGTTTCTTGTTAATTAGTACGCTGTATTACGCTGAGTCCGAGCAGTAAGCTATATGTAGTATTATAACGTTCTGCCGTAATGAGAATATCATGGGCCGCCACTTGGTTTTCAAGTTACGGACACGCGCATATAGAAGCGTGTCATGAGCACGAGGCGGCTATGCAGTGTCCGCAACAGACGGGCGAAGGTACAACGATTCTTTCTCTGCCCAGGGCCGCCACGAGCCTAGAGCCGCTACTGGCTGGGCTGCTGAGACTGGCCACTGGACAGAACTGACCATCACGAGTAGTAATAGCTCGCATATTTTCACGTTTTGTTGCTCTAGTTTTATGTAATTTTTTGCTAGTATTGTAACGAACAGTTAGTGCAGACTACAGCTGAAGATCTGAAGTGGACTCGAGAAGTTGGTGAGTTGTTTATTAACAAATTTTTGTGATTTTGAGTTTGTAAAATTAGTGTAGGTCAGGGGGCTTTTTGCATATCGGCTTATTTTACAATATAAACTTTGAAGTAAACTTAGTAAAGTAAAATTAGATTTTTGGAGGATTTGTTTTCCAACTTGAATTACAGAGCAATGAATTCAGTGAGCGTTTTCGTGATTTCAGTTCACACGAACAGGACTTTCCGCTGTTTACGTCACCATACTCTTACAACGTTGAGAATGCGCCTGAGAATATCCAAATGGAATTGATTGAAGTGCAGTCAGATTCTATTCTGAAGGTAAAATACAACGAAGTTGGTGTGCCAGGCTTGTATGCTTACCTGCCACCCTCGTATGTGCAGATCCGTAAGTTGGCATCGAGAGTACTGTCAATATTCAGAAGCACTTACCTTTGTGAGCAATTGTTTTCGTTAATGAAAGCTACCAAACCCCACATCGCTCAAGACTTACCGTCGAGCACCTTTCATCCCTCATAAAAGTTGCAGCTGCACAAGATTTCAAGCCTGATATTGACGAACTGGTTACTAACAAGAGATGCCAAGTGTCGGGACAAAAGAAATAGATCTCACACTGTAAGACTCCTATATAAGCAATGAATATAATATAGTAATATAAGGACCTAGCTAAGAGACTAAGACTCTGTACGCTGTTGTACGGAGATTGTATGGAAATAAATTGCTTTTCTTTAAACTTTTCAGTATTGGAAAGAAAACTACAGTAACTTTGTATAATAGTATTTGTTACAGTGCGGCCCGCTGACGCACTTATGGCAGTCGAAGCAGCCCACCAATGGTAGTGAGTTTGACATGCCTGGTCTAAAGTATGGGTGTTTATGATTGGTTTTGAATTGGAGGCCATTCTGCGCTATATGTTCATGTTTTGCTGTACGCATGGTGTAAAGTTGGTCACCAAATTTTTCTCGGCAGCCATATTGAGACAGGCATGTGGTTTGTCCTTCTCCACTTTAAGGCCATCTGGGAGTCCACCAAACACAGCTTTTAATAGGTTAGCAGTGATTGTGATCAGAGCCGTCTTAACAGCATTATACACCCGCGGGCAAAGCAGTGCACTGGGGGCCCTACCTACACAACCACTCAGCAAGTCACAACATGCATAGATTAACATGGGGCCCCCGGGTAACTGTCCATGTGTAAAGATGGCCCAGATTGTGACACCTAAGTAGGCCGTGTTTTTGACGGAGCCTTGACTCTCTAAGAATACAAGAAAAAACTCCCCCTCAAAAAGTCCAGAAGGTAGCATTCCACTGGTATCCTCCAAACCCAGATTTGTTCATCAGACTCCCAGATGGTGAAGAGTGATTCATCACTCCAGAGAACAGGTTTCCACTGCTCCAGAGTCCAATGGCGGCGTGTTTTAAAACACAACAGCGAACACTTGGCATTGCCCAAAGCGATATTAGGCTTGTGTGCAGCTTCTCGGCCATGGAAACACTTCCTGAAACTCCTGGCGCACAGTTCTTGTGCTGATATTCCTTACTGAGGAACTTGTAGATGATAACAACAGAGGATAGGTGATTTTACACACTATGCACTTCAGCATTCGACAGTCTTTCTCTTTGAGTTTGCGAGGTCTCCCTCATTGTGGCCAAGTTGTTGTTGCTTCTATAAGCTTCTACTTCGCAGTAATAGCACTTACAGTTGACATGGGGAAGACCTAGCAGAGCAGAAATTTCACACGCTTACTTGTGGAAAAGTTGCACCCTATGACAATGACATGTTTAAAGTCACTGGGCTCTTCAATATGACCCATTCTATTGCCAGTCCCTGTCAATGGACGTTGTGTGGCTATGCGCTTGATTTTATGTACCTGTTAACAATGGATGCAGCAGTTAGCCAAGGATAGCATACTCGGTGCACAGTGCCCCTGACATCATCTCTATAATGATATGTGTGGTGTAGTAGTTAAGGCTTTGGACCTTAAACCCTGAGGTCATGAGTTCAGATCCCACTACTGACACTGTGTGACCATGATAAAGTCACTTGACGTGTCTGATGTGCTCCAATTGGAAAATCAAATATCACAAATGGTGTAAGTCACCTTGGATAAAAGAGTCAGCCAAATAAATAAATGTAAATGAAGCATCTGAACTCAACAATTTGGAGGGCTGTCCACATACTTTGTTTTATTAGTGTATATAAAGCTCTCAATAGAGATGGATGAATGAAATAAAAGGAGATTTCAAGGGAAAACATCTGACAGGCAAAGGAGGTGCAGGACCCAGCTGTATAGAGAAGGTTCATCAAGCACATCAAACTCACTTGGAAGTAGGAAGAGAGGAAGAATACTTGTAAATCTGTGGGAAACTCGGAGAAGACATAGACTCGACTTTGGGAGAGGGCAGCAGGCGCAACAATACCACCTCAGTTAACAGGACAGGACAGTAGGATTAATGGCAGTGTGAGTGACAGCACCCTGCGTCGGAATGATTAAAGCAGCACGATATGATGCCGTATTTTTAAAAAATGTAATGAAAGGTTCTTTGTTTATAACACATTTTTAAAAGTGTGATGATGACAGCACAAGTAGGTTGAAAACGCTAACTCTAAACGGGCAGGCCAATCAGCCTGGAAGTACGCGATCGAGGATTCACCATCCAGCGGCTCAGTCTGCCTAAGAAAGCGAAAACGGGAAGGCAGGCACAGGCCTTGCAATGTCTTCTTGTCATTCGTCACGAAATGAACGAGCTCCTCTTGATTAGGTATCTATCTATCTATCTATCTATCTATCTATCTATCTATCTATCTATCTATCTATCTATCTATCTATCTATCTATCTATCTATCTATCTATCCATCCATCCATCCATCCATCCATCCATCCATCCATCCATCCATCCTGCCTGCCTGCATTTGTTAGATTGTGTGAAAGGACAGATCCAACCTGGGAAGTGGAATGACACTCAGAACAGGATTTCACCGAGTTCCGTCACACGTTCCATTTTTTAAACCCGCTTATCCTGAGTAGGGTCTTAGGCGCCAACAGTCCCGGACAGGACGCTATACCGTTATATGTCTAGGAATTATTTCCATCGTTTCGCAGTGTTCGGTTACTCTAAGAAGGAAATCAGTAACTTTAGCTCGAACTTCGAAATGTTTAGCATGGAGCCTAAGCGTATTTCCGTTTCATGAGTTTAAACATGTAAAATGTAAAACACTAGGACATGCGTAATTAAAACATTATGCAGTCAGAAGCAAGATATGCAACCCCCAGTGCATTATTACAACAGATAAGCAGTATCTATCTCAAGACTTTTATTGTGACCAAGCGTCCTCTTTTGCCCAGACATGTCCACTTTTTACGTCCTGTCCGGGGCGTCCTGGCGGGTTTTATAAATTCACGAAAATGTCCGGTTTTTCATAGGACCATTACGCATGTACGTAAATTGACTGGCATTTTGCACACAATACTATGGTACTACTTTTTTGCGTGACGTAATTACCGGGAGGCTGCCTTGTGGGCAGGTCTGCGCCGCGCGCGCAAACACACAGACACAGACAGGGAGCAGTGCAGACCGGGATCAGAGCAGAGAGCGGAGCAGTATAGCAGGGAAAATGCCGAAGCGTAAGTGCAGCTTCACCGATGAACTGCAAAGAAAATTTCCCACATACCGTCCCGGTCGGGACAAGTGGGAGGCGGAGTGCACCGTGTGCAAAGCCGGTACATATATCTCGGTATCCAATAAAGGTGCTGGGGATCTGAAAGCCCACATGGACACCGAGAAACATAAAAAAGCTGTACGAGGTGAGACTAGTTCATCTGCAAAGTTGACAGAGTTTTTTGTCAGACCAGGAAAAACAGAGGATGATGTAAATGCAGCAGAAGGTGCAATGGCTTTTCATACAGTGAAACATCACAACAGTTACAGGTCCATGGATTGCACCAGTACTTTGCTTAAAAAGGCATTTCCTGACTCTGACATTGCAAAAAAGTTTAGTAGTGCTCGCACCAAGACCGAAGCCATCGTCAATGGTGCTATAGCCCCCCACTCTGTTGAAATCACTCATGAAGCACTCAAAGAAATCCAGTACTGTGGTGTTTCCAGAGACGGGAGCAACCACGGAGCAGTGAAAATATTCCCAGTCATAATCCAGTATTTTGACTGGAAGAAGGGTGGCGTGCAAACAAAATTGATTGAAGTTAAAGACACACCCAATGAGACAGCAGAAACCATTGCAAAATATCTCACAGAAACCCTGGCAAAAAACAATCTGTCGGAAAAATGCATTGCATTTACTGGAGACAATTGCAACACAAATTTTGGAGGAATCCGACGTGATGAATCTGGAAAGAATGTGTTTGCAAATTTAAAGAGTTTGCTGCAAAACAAGACTCTGATCGGTGTGGGTTGCCCAGCACACATATTGAATAATTGTGCACACCATGGGGCAGGCACAATAGAAATTGACATTGAGAATATCATATTCAAAATCTACCAGGACTTTCACATTTACACTGTGCGCACTGAGAGCCTGAAGGAGTATTGTGATTTTGTTGAGATTGATTACAGAAGGATGCTCTCTCACAGCAAGACAAGGTGGCTGTCATTGTTCCCAAGCATTGAGAGGATGTTACAGATGTTTCCAGCTTTAAAGGCATATTTTCTGTCTCAGCAAAAGCCACCCATAGCACTCAAGAGTTTTTTTGAAAATGATTTTGCTCAAATCTACCTTTGGCACATGCACACACTCATGTCTGTGTTCCACACCCACATTCAAGAAATGGAACAGGAGAACATGTCCATTATGGAAGTGAAGAAGATATTAAACAATATACATACCATTCTTCTTCAACGCAAGAGCAACAACTTCATGTCCCTTAAAGTTAAGGGACTACTGGCACAGAAGCGCAAAGATGGACTTGACAAAGGCTGTGACCAGTTCTGTGCAGATGTGCATGGCATGTACAGTACATGTCTGGAGTATCTGGAGAAGTGGATGACTCCCATGGAAGAGTTCTCAACATTCATGTGGATGGATCTGAGTGAGCCACCAAACTGGAATGATGTGGAGGCATGCATCAATTACCTTGGAGAGAAGGGGGTGGCAGTTGATGATGTTAAGTGTTTTGACCAGGTCACCAATCTGAGGAAATTCACAGAAACGTGCAACCATGATGAGGAGTTCAGTGGCCTGCAGGTACACCAGAAGTGGACCAATATTTTGAAAAGGCAAAAAGCATTGCATGTTACTCAGAGCTACTGACAATTGCACAGTTTGTCTTTGCACTTCCTTCTCACAATGCAAATGTTGAGAGGGTTTTTTCACTAATGCAAAGCCAGTGGACCAAGGAGAGGAACCAGCTCTCCGTAGAGTCACTAAAGGGGATTCTACTAGTTCAGTACAACTTCAAAGACATGTCTTGCAAAGACTTTCATGCTTATTTGTTAAGCTATCGAAAACTGCTAGGAAAGATCAGCTCTACAGCAAAATATGGATGGGCTGACAAGGAGGATGAAGAAAAGAAGCAGGATGAAGAAGAAAACTAAAGATGAAAAGTCTAGATTCTTTTTGTTTAAGTTTTTTTGTTTTTGTGAGACTCTTCTGTTATTTATTTTATTACATTTAAGAGATATATTGTTGAAGCTGGAACAGAATAGTTCATATTTAGAACAATATTTAATTATTTATTTGAAGAGTCTAAGAGAGCTATTATTTTGTTATAAGTTTTTACAGATTTCATTTTATTTTATTACAGAGGTTAATTCTGCACCATTGAAGTATAATAAATAATGTTCATCAACCACCAAGAAGCATGTCCGAATTCGTCTGGAGGCCGTGCCGATCGTCCTCTTTTTTGGAAATCAAAATATGGTCACCCTATCATAGCACCTTGACTCAACCACGGTTTGTCGCTTCTTGTTAACGATTACGCTTGCTCAATCACTCCCGGGTGATCACTGATTTGCCAAACCGGTTGCATTTTCAAATTACACTAAACACGCCTGCGCCCTAATTCGACAGATCAAGGGTTAATTACCACGCCCTGATCCTATACTTATAGTACCCACCCACTTGGCGTTATGACTCTTTCAATATTGCATTAGACACACCGCCGGTGTAATTCTATTGGTTATAAATGTTATTACCACGCCCATACATATTTTTGTTCTCCGCCCGCTTAAGGCTTATACGCCTATATTACGTTAGACACGCCCATATTTCATTTCGATTGGTTAAAAGTTTAATGACCTCGCCCAGAGGGCAAGCTTTTACTATTAGTCTCCACCTACTTAGGGCTTACACTTCTTTCTAAACATCCGAAGAATCATTTTTCAAGACTGGTAACAAGATATGTTTGGGTTGTACTGGGACACAAATTTTGTAAGTTTTTTCAGCTACAGGATTTTTTTGTTCATAATATACTAGGAAATCGAATTATGTAATGTTTTGAAGTAGTAGCCAATTAATCGTGATGAAAGAATGAAGTACTCCTTTTCTTTGTCGAAAGGACTATTTTAACTCTTAGTTAATTCATGTTTACCGAACTAAAATTATTAAATGAGTATCAGCGAACCGGTATTAGCGAGTGTAATCTAAAAACGGGAACGATTACGGTCGTGGGTCATCTTTAGAATAAATGAAAGAGTAAACTAACCTAATCATCGGTTACTCTGAACATTCAATGTCGTGCTGTTGTTTGAAAATCTGTAGAATTTACATTTTTAGAAGTAGGTCCACTGGTTGTGTATTGCTTTTCAACCTTCAACGTTATCAGATGTCGTTTTAACCTTTAATAGCTTCAGATTCTCAAACCTGCTTCATCCAATTCATGGTCAGGGACTCATCTTGAACGAGGTGCCAGTCAGGATTCGCCTGTGACCCTGAATTGGATTAAGCATTTGTAGAATATTATGTAATCATTTCAATTGCAGATATCTACTGTATAGTTACATTTTGACTACCTGAAATTATCGTTACAGTCATCTTTACAAAATGTTTGAATTATAAATATCTATTGTATCTTTCTGATATTAAAAATAAACTTAAAAGTGTAAGTGACATCTAAAATTGAACATCGATAAAAGTCAATGGGAGATATCCTGAAAACATTTGTTTTAGGTTAAATAATGACTTGTTGGTTCAATGTTGATAACGTATGTGTGAGAGAGTGCCCTGTAGTATACCAGCGTCCCATCCTGGGTTTTATTGTGCCATGTACCCAGTGCTGCCAGGATAGGCCTTGGCTCAGCAACTCTGAATGGGACGAAGCAGATTGTACCAATGGATGAATGAAGATTCTTATCTCGATCTATTTTATCACTTTCCAAAAATATAATGTAACAACTCCAGGTTAAACTGTCTCATTTCTAGGTGGAACAATCAAAAAGGTGTTAAATGGATATTAATTATATGAATCTTTTAACAATATTTCTACAGATACCCGCAGGGGAAGGAGTGGCTGAGCTGTTAAATGTTCCTCTTATTGTTACTTATGATCTTGTTTTAGTCTCATTTTTGTTGGCTCTGTTTTATTATGCAAAATTCTAATTAAGTTAGATTAATTTGATATTAAAACAGTATTTTCCTGTTGATCAATATCAAAAAAGTTAAATCAGTTAAGTTCACTGTGATTCAATGTTGTATAACAATTAAATGTGAAAACTTCCAAAGCGGTGAATACTTTCTATAGATTCTGTAAAGCATAGAAAGTTATCTGCATAACTGAAGTATTTGAGAACATTTTCTGCTGTACCAATTTGAACTACTATATCTAACTGGGAAGTAGTAAATTGAGCCCATTCCTCTGTGCAGAATTGCCTCATCTCAGGGATGTTACTGGGTTTTCTCAAATGAACTGCGCACTTGAGGTCCTTGCACAACATTTCTATTGGGTTAAGGTCAGGACTTTGACTTGGCCATTCCAAAACCTTTATTTTATTCTTCTTCAACCACCTTTTGGTAGAACAACTTTTATGCTTGGGGAAAGACAATGTTTTAAATACCCAGTTTTATGTATTTTATATACATACCACAACTAAACCATGAAACAGCAATTCTAACCATTGCACTACCTTGCTACCCTCAAAATATCTCACATCAATTCCAATCAAATTTTAAAATCACTTACAGTTATACACACAATACGATATGTGGCGAAATGCTTAGATGCTAAACTCCTAGACTGCATTAGAAGAATATAAAAGACAACAATACAAATCAATATGTACAGTGACTGCATAAATAATAAATAACTTTAATATAAGAGAATTAGCAATAGGGAATATTGTCTGTTTTTCACCTGCATTATTATCATTCTTTAATTTAATATTATTTATTGTATCAGTATGCTGCTGCTGAAGACTGTGAATTTCCCATTGGGATTAATAAAGTATCTATCTATCTATCTATCTATCTATCTATCTATCTATCTATCTATCTATCTATCTATCTATCTATCTATCTATCTATCTATCTATCTATCTATCTATCTATCTATCTATCTATCTGCCTTTCCACCCATAGGCACTGATCTCTTTTTAGAATATATACCATTATCTGTTGTGATAAATCTTCTTTCTAAATAAGAGGCTTTCACAAATTTAAATGTTTGGGGACCGTCCCCACATAATGTTCGTAGGACAAAGAATCAGACATACACTTTGTTGTTGATCAAAAAACATTAACAGTATTTGACGATCGTTACATGTAAAGATGCCATTTATATACGGGCAAAAACAAAATGGAGACGGGAAGTGAGTTGGCAGGAGATGATGTCAAAGCTGTGGGACGGATGCAACGTCATCAAAGGCGGACCAGAAATGATTTGGAACTGGTAAAGATTTTATTAGGATGAGCCGGAATTGATGTCATGTGAAGAGGCCGGAATTAACATATCCGTCAGCACATATTTATTTTTCTTTTTTGTCTGACGGAGAGAGGGAGAGAGAAAGAGGGGCACCATTACTGTATATCAACCCTTCGTCTCGCAATATTTCACTCACCTGTGAGTTTATTGACTGTGTCCTAAGCGCACGTGTGTGACACTGTCTGTCTGTCCGTCTGTCTGTCTATTGGTACATGACCCTGATTGACTAACCCATTGGCTGGCAAAAAATTCTTGACTGTCTGCAGACAAACTAAAGAAAAATGTTTTTCACTAACGAGTTAATCTCATGGCCCTAAGGCCAGAAAAATCAAGCATCACCAGAAAAGCGAAGTTAATTGTGAAAACAATCAGATTACCATCAGCAGGGACAGACTTCGTGCAGCATCATCATTCACATTCTATCTGTATCCATTTATTAATCTAGACTTTATTTATGTTACATATACAAAATATATAAGTAGAAGTATAAAGCTAAATGTACATGTCCCTGACTGATCAGAAATTCTTGCCTATTTGCAAACAAACTGAAGAAAACATGTTTTTTCAGTAATGGATCGATCTTGTGACCCTCAATCTCACCTGAAACATGTTTTTTCTTTTTGACATTGTTCTTTATCAGTTATCAGTCATGGCTGACTTGCAACTCTTTAATTATTTAGTGCCACTGCTTAATTATTTAGCAGAGAGTTCAAAATGATCACTCCAGTTTATAAGTACATCATATAAAATTCTATGCTGTTCCTCTGTGTATTATTATAATAACTGTGTTATCCATTCCACAAAAAAAATGTATGAATACTTATAGTATATATACAGTATATGTGTGTGTATGCATATTCTCTGTACATAAAATATATTTTATGGTTTATAAGCCCTAGGAGTGATCAGAACATTCCAAGACATGGCCTTATCTTTCAACAAAAACAAAACCTCTGTGTATTCGAAAATATACGCCCTTCCTTTCTGAGGGTTGATGAAAGTTTCATCACATCTGGATTGCATCGTGATTTTGATTTTTGTAAACTGTAGCACATAACAGAGGATAAAGTCTGAAGCATATTTGTGCTGTAAGAGTTTTCTTTTAGTTGCTTTGTCAAAAGTTAGTTAATGGGTCCAGTCATGTAGTGTATACTGGGGCAGCTCTGATCAGCGTTGTTGATTTCTGTTGACTTTTTCCTTATCTGTACCGCTCCTGTTTACTTTAGTTTCTCATAGCTCTGCATCTGAGGTGAGGCCAGTGCCTTTCATGAGGTTAGGTAGACTTTTCTTTGAGGGAAAGTGATTAACATTTCTGGTAACATACTGTACCTGCTTAGCACACTACCTCCAAAGACCCATCAGAAATAGAGAAAAGTATTTAAACGTTTTGATCACAGCTGATTAATAAAAGAGCATTAATTTGAAAAGATTCTGAAAATGGTGACGATTACTTCATAAACTAGATTTTTCATTTTGCAGTGACCTGAAGTAAACCTTTTCATCTTCAAACCAGCACGTCTTCTGTCAGCCACTGAGTGGAATATGGCTTCTGTTGTCGGTCGCACTTCTAAACGCTTTCTCAGGAGCGCTGAGCTTTGGAGGCATGGAGCACCGAGCCCTGTGTCCTTACTGATGCCAAGACGTCCTGCTGTTACAACTTCAACGGGAGCAGTTTTGCCCAAACCAGGCATAGTGTCTTTTGGAATTCTTCGTGTCTCCATTGCTGTGCTGCCATTCCTATATCTTGGTACATTGATGAGTCAACGTTTTGCTGCCTTTTTAGAAGATTATGACATTTTTCTACCATCATATGATGATGATTAAACTTGTTCTTGCAGGCTTTTTGGTGATCTGCATTGTTCAGCTTCTTTGTCTTATTGACTATTACAATGAGTACACTTTGATACTCCCAAAATTGTCTTTTAGAGAAGGGTAATGAGGGAAAGTTTTGTACTGGAGAGCTCAGCAGTGGCCATTTCCGCTACACTATGAATACACTCCAGAATACAGGACCTGACACCAGCAATATTTAGACTCCCTATGTGAACGAAGTTTGATAAGCTTTGATGGTGGGTTGCTTGTGGATATTCACAGCAAAGAATAAGCCAAGCAAGCAGGATGAGGTAAAGTCCTTAACAACTAAGAGCATGTCATGTAATAATAACTCTACAGCCCCCATCATTGAACATCTCTGATCTTCACATTGTGGAATTGACAATTTTCGACAATGCCACTGCTGAACTGCCCACCCCTTCATTTTGCTGAAGTTGTAATTCAGACAGTCCAACTATGCAATGTCACCTCTTAGTCAGCTTGTCAATGAGGAGATCTCCTCAGGCTTTTATGTAACCTGTTAGCAGTAAGAAGGGAAGCAGAACTCATAGCAACAATAAGGTTATGCATTCTTCTTACATATGAATCTGTCAAAGATTATTTAAAAAAATGCATGGAGGTTGTTATATTTTAGATTACTTACTGCTTTATGTTTTATCGTTTGAATAAAACTTCTACTCATCGCAATGGTGTCATTTTGCTTTAACAGTTAAAAATTACAGCAAAATTAAGTATACACCAGTGCCTTTAGGGAACATCAGGCTAGGTTTTTTGGCTATCTTTATAAATCGAATGTTTGAAAATGAACATACCAAAAGGAATGCAAAAAACTCCCCTTTATTGAAACGGAATTAGAAAGGTTATTATATTACCTGGGTTTAGAGGTTTTCACATTATTACTAAACTTACTCTAATTGAATACAGAGCTGAAGGGCTGAATCATTAGCGAATTTATGTCTGGTGCAGGGCGGCACGGTGGCGCAGTGGGTAGCGCTGCTGCCTCGCAGTTGGGAGACCTGGGGACCTGGGTTTGCTTCCCGGGTCCTCCCTGCGTGGAGTTTGCATGTTCTCCCCGTGTCTGCGTGGGTTTCCTCCGGGCGCTCCGGTTTCCTCCCACAGTCCAAAGACATTCAGGTTAGGTGGATTGGCGATTCTAAATTGGCCCTAGTGTGTGCTTGGTGTGTGGGTGTGTTTGTGTGTGTCCTGCGGTGGGTTGGCACCCTGCCCGGGATTGGTTCCTGCCTTGTGCCCTGTGTTGGCTGGGATTGGCTCCAGCAGACCCCCGTGACCCTGTGTTCGGATTCAGCGGGTTGGGAAATGGATGGATGGATGGATGTCTGGTGCGTGTGTTTGTTAAGAATACATTCCTTTTACTTTGCCACTGTAGTTATGATATGACACCCTGAATTCTTCCACTTGAAAATCATTCTTACAATACATGGCAACCACAAGAAAAGCTCAAAAATCATATCCCAGTAGATGAGTTGACACTGCAGCCCTGCACTGCTGCCTTGCTTGGTCATGTTTGTTCAGTGGCAGCCAATTTATTATAATCTCTGAGAAGAAGCACTTTCTGCTTTCTTGTACTAGAATTAAAGACAGAAGGGAGCACTGCAAAATGATTTTCTATAGATGATCAATCTATAGTGAGCATCATTACAAAACCAGACAAACAAGTATGCAACAGATAATTGGTTAAATTTAAAATAAAATCCATGCACTTTAGAGTAATAGGGCCTTTAATTTAGTAAGGTACCTTGTAAAAAAATGTGGCTTTGTGTCTTCTGTTGCACATTATACAGTACATGAATCTCTGAAATTCTGATATTTCAGCACTGGCTGTAAAAGTGCAGAGGATTCTGAAATTTAACAGACTAACAGATGCTATTTGTGTAGTAGTTATTGAACACTGGATTGGTGTCCATTTCATTTAATAATCTGTGTGATGCTCCTATATTAAAGTACGGTAGTTACTGTGTTTTGAATTTCATTATTTGATTACATTTTAGCACAACTGGTCTGATGTGTTATTTCTTAAGAAAAAAAAATGAATTAGGCCTGCATTGGGTTTGCATTTTTTCTCCTAGCTTTATGTAGAATCCCTTTAAATTAGAGATTGAGGATTTTTCACTGCGGCGGGCTGGCGCCCTGCCCAGGGTTTGTTTTCTGTCTTTTGCCCTGTGTTGGCTGGGATTGGCTTCAGCAGACCCCTGTGACCCTGTAGTTAGGATATAGCGGGTTGGATAATGGATGGATGGATTTTTCAGATTCTTCCAGAGTAGAGATTATGACACTCACTTGGACCATTTTTAGATTATTCTGGGAGCAGGCAGTATAGTGTCTTAGTGTATTATCCAGCCAGCCTCAAAATCCCTTTTCCAATAGCAATCACAGCAGCTTTTTGACTAGACTACATCTGTCAGTCAGTGTCCAACCCGCTATATCCTAACACTGGGTCACGGGGGTCTGCTGGAGCCAATCCCAGCCAACAAATCTCAGCAGGAACAAATCCCGCAGGACACACACACACCCACCAACAATTTAGGATCGCCAATTCACGAAACCTGCATGTCTCCGGACTGTGGGAGGAAACCAGAACACCCGGAGGAAACCCACGCAGACACGGGGAGAACATGCAAACTCCACGCAGGGAGGACCTGGGAAGCAAACCCAGGTCTCCTTGCTGTGAGGCATCAGCGCAACCACTGTGCCACCGTGCTGCCCAGACTACACTTGTACATCAAAGAATTAAATTATATTGTTGTCACACTCCCAGAGTTGTGTGAGTGTTAAATAGTAAGTTAAACAAAGGCACCTCCTACCAAATGGCTACCTTATCTACTTTTTTATGTAAGAGTTAAATTATATTGCTGTCATGAAGCCACTGTATTCCTTTACAAGTTCACCATTGGGTTTTGTGTTTTTTCTTTGCATATCTGAAACACATACTTTGGATGATAAGTGCTTCTAAACTGGTCCTGTTGCCTGCCAGATTGGCACCACATCTTTAAAACCTGAATTGGACAAAGGAGATGCACAACTGGATGGATGAATATCGCCTTTATTTTGATCCACTCTGCTGGTTTAAGATGTACAATATGGCCTTCATTTAAATCTTGAATTCCTTGAAGACAGTAGAAATGATTGTGGATTTTAGGAGACATGCATCACCTCCTACACCCCTAGTTTAAAAGGGTGGAATCTTTTACATTTCTTGGGGCAACATTCACTCACAGCCTGAACTTGGATAGTTACTGTTATCAAGAAAGCTCAGAATTGGATGTTTTTCTCTATCAACTTGAAATTTTAACCTGTCCCAATCAGTGCTGGTACAGTTTTATGGAGATGTCAGAATCCATTCATTCTCCATAACAGTCTGGTTACGTGTCCAAATAAAGGATTTTAGAGACAAAGAAAATAATGAAAAAGCTGTATGTACAACTCTACCAGAATGAAAAAAACGAGTAAAAGTGTTTTCCTTGACAACAGTGTGTCTGTCTGCCACAATACAATCTGCAATATAAATATTTCCATGCATCGCTTGTCTTTTTTATGGCATTGCGTTGAATATATTTGATTCAGTATCACGCTACACCTAAGTCCAAAAATAGATATATAGCTACCACGTTTTATTTAATGACATAGGAGTGCTTTTCCATGTCGTTTACTGTCTAATGCGTATGGAATTCATTTTGCTCGGCTACTTACACAACTGTTATTTATCAAAGGGATAAATTGCTAATAATGTTGAATAAGTAACTGGTATGGTCAAGCTGTGTGAAAATATAACGGAACCGAACAAGTATAGGAGCCAACCTTAGCCTCGTGTCTTAGTCTCGGTCCGCAGTTAATCCATAGCTCTCTGGTACACTGCAACGGCGCTATACCCGAAAGTTAGTCCTGTTACCGTAATTGCGTACTAAGACAGATCAGCACAGGATCACCCCGAGCTCATAGCACACTGCGACTGGACCACCACCCCCCCTGCCCCCCTTCCTACTCGCCCCCGATGTCGACTCCAGCACTTCAGTGTATTTAGCTCTGCAGCGAGAAGCCTTCTGATCCTGACGTGTCCTTCCGCGTCACCGAATGCGGATAACACAGGCTCGCCTTTGCCCCGCCCACTAATAAAAGAAAGACTTCTCTAGACGCTTCACTTGTCTTTGCTTTTTACTAAGTTAGGAGCCATGGCACAACAGTTTGTAGAAGGGAAAATCAGCGGAAACAAAGTCGTCGTATTCCTGAAGCCGACGTGCCCTTACTGTGTCACCGCGAAGCGGGTGTTGTCCAAGTACAATATTAAAAACGGGCATCTGGAGTTTGTGGACATTAGTAATCTACCGGAAGTGAGCAGCATTCAGGACTATTTAATGAAGAAAACTGGGGCGAGGACGGTGAGTTACATTTGTGTAAGGAGATATGGAAACGGACGGCGTGGTGGCGCAGGGATTAGCGTAGCTTCTGCACGCTTTACAAACCGTGGTCCAGACAGTGAGTGGAGTTAAAAGTTAACTCATCACGGACCCGTGTCTTTCCTCCACTTACCCAGTACCGTTACTTTTTGTCCGTTGTACGTGTGGTATGCTGGTGTGGCCGCATCTGGTTACGCTGCTTTGGTTCCCGCCTTGTTCCGCGCCCCGTCTACTTGCTTGAGCCCACGACTCCAGAGCTGACGTAAAGCGGCTACTTTAGATGACAGAATATGGAAGGAATTTGCAGTTTCCTCCTTAATGTCTGCTGCGTTCACGCGTTATCGTACAGACTGTATAAATGCGAGTTTCGGATTCAGAGATTGTGGCGTTCAGGTGGAGAAGTCAGAGTTCAGTGTCGGACAAAAGGGAAAGAACGAACCTACCCGAATTCAGATTCCAAAAAGACAGGACTACACGAAAATGGTTAAATATTTGCAGTACACTTGACCAGTGTAAATCTCAACTTACTACATCGCTGCAGCTGGATATGGCGATATGAGGTTGAGTGGTTATAGATTTCGAAGGCTTAAACGTTAAAGATCAAGCGGTTGAAATCCTTTCTACATAGTTATGTTCGGAAGAGTTAATTATGAATACTCTGTAGTCATAACCCCTACATATGCTATATTCGATGCGTTTTGATGTCGAGCTTTTTATGGTCTCCCACCCTCCATTTTTGTTTTTTTACACCCAAAAAACTCTCATTTTTAGGCTATTTTTGGATCATACTTTGTGCAAAAAATTGCACCCTTATGATAAACAGTAAATCAATAGGTGTCTTCAGCAAAAATTATCAGTAGAACTTGAAGTTGTGTATGCATCATCATCCGACCCCAGGGGTTCACCCACTAGTGGGATGTGAGGGGTCAAAGTTACTCCTTTTCACAAAAAAGTTGAAAAGATGGGGATCGGTAGTATAGGCAGGTAAGGTGTTGTTTTATGCCATTTTGAGACTGCTGATCACAAATATGATGGAATTTTTGACATGTAATTAATTCTTTACCAATGATCCTAATTTTTTAAATGTAAATGTATTTTCTAATTGTGGTGCTTAACCTGTGATCTAGCCCTCTATGGACCTCCATCAGACACCATTAAAAATAAACAGGTGCCAGAGTGGTTCTTCAGGGTGATGCCATAGTTGATTGTGGGAAAGCATAGTTTATTTAGTTCTTCTTTTAAAGGCGTGAATGACTGTATTTTAAGTCACTGTCACATTTTTAAAAAAATTGACAGCACGTTTCAGGAAAGTAATACTAAGGTTTTAAAATTGTTTTTTTGTTAAGTTTGGTATGTCATTTTTTTGCCCAGTGTAAAAGATTTTAATGTTTCTTATCTAATGTTACACTTTTTGACCTCCACTTTAGCAATATCATTATCTAATTTTAGGCATGTATCATTACATTTTAAAAACCTCAATATGTCATTTTCTAACCCACTTAGCCCTAAACAGGGTCAGGGTGGTGCTGGAGCCTCTCCCAGCTAGCAAAGGGCGTAAGGCAGGAACAAACCCTGGACAGGTCACCAGTCAATTGAAGAGCATACACAAACACACATCCCAGCTACATACTAGGGCAAAGGTAGCATCGCCAATCCACTTAACCTGCATGTCTTTCATCTGCTCAGCTTTAAATTACTGCATGATTTTTAACATACAGACGTGCATTTTCGGAGTCGGATAGCAAGCTTTAACACCTTGATATCAATTTTCATTGTATGAGGTTTCTAAAGTAAAAGAACATAATTCTAAATGTTGATAACAAAATTTGAAAGGCTGAGATTAAATTAAACAATGTTGATATCAAAATTCATAAACTTTATCAGACTTTGGAGAACTGATATCAATTTTTAAAATCCTGATATTAATTTCTACACTCCATCAATACAGTATATATAACTCTATACAGTGCATATAGAAGCAGGTAGGCTGTCTATCTATCTATCTATCTATCTATCTATCTATCTATCTATCTATCTATCTATCTATCTATCTATCTATCTATCTATCACTACTGCTGCTACTAAAAATATTATAGCACAGTGGTTAAGACTTTGTTCTTCAGACCCTGAGGTTGTTGGATCAGATCTTGCCAGTGACACTGTGTGTAGGTAAGGGACTTCACCTGCCTGTGCCCCAGTTGGAAAAACAAAAGTAATGCAACCATTTGTGTTTCAGGTGTTGTTGGTTGCCTTGGAAATGAATAAATAAGAAAATAAAATTTGCAACTATTATCATACACAAACTCTCTGATTAAAAAAATCTGCATGTTTGTCATCATTATTTTATTACTATAACATAAATAGTTAAATGCTTCAAATACAATTACATGTAACACTCTTCTTATAAAAATCTATCCTCCATAGAAGTACTGTAAACTGAAATCGCTATAATGAATGTGCATGTCCAATAGCCTTTGATGTATTTGTAGAGCAGTGGCGCCTTTATACCTAAGAAGCGCAGTTAAAGTGGTATTGTTAAACGACTGACTGCATAACTGGGCATTTTCTAAACTTCCACGATTGTGTTCTATATCAGAGTGAACTGACAGGAACTGGCTTATGGAAAGGGAGGGTGCAACATGTTTTGGATCTGGCGAGTCAACTGCTGTCTTAGTATGGCTATAATTTCCCATTGTTAAAATGCATTCTTCTAGCCATACTCACTTAAACAAACTGACATCATCCCTATGGTTACAATGACGTTTTTGCATAACAGCTGTCATTACACTATTGTCATTTACTGGCAGGTGCACTCTAGGCCTGGAGTGGCTCATGAGGGTCAAAGGTGGATGAGTTGCAGAATTCATGGCAAAAAAAGCAGAATAGCCAGGGTGTGACCCCTGCACTACTAAACGGATGGTCAGATAAATCCTCATCAGTTCTCTGTTTTGAAGATTTCAAAGATTTATGTACAGTGGTGTGAAAAACTATTTGCCCCCTTCCTGATTTCTTATTCTTTTGCATGTTTGTCACACAAAATGTTTCTGATCATCAAACACATTTAACCATTAGTCAAATATAACACAAGTAAACACAAAATGCAGTTTTTAAATGATGGTTTTTATTATTTAGGGAGAAAAAAAATCCAAACCTACATGGCCCTGTGTGAAAAAGTAATTGCCCCCTTGTTAAAAAATAACCTAACTGTGGTGTATCACACCTGAGTTCAATTTCCGTAGCCACCCCCAGGCCTGATTACTGCCACACCTGTTTCAATCAAGAAATCACTTAAATAGGAGCTGCCTGACACAGAGAAGTAGACCAAACGCACCTCAAAAGCTAGACATCATGCCAAGATCCAAAGAAATTCAGGAACAAATGAGAACAGAAGTAATTGAGATCTATCAGTCTGGTAAAGGTTATAAAGCCATTTCTAAAGCTTTGGGACTCCAGCGAACCACAGTGAGAGCCATTATCCACAAATGGCAAAAACATGGAACAGTGGTGAACCTTCCCAGGAGTGGCCGGCCGACCAAAATTACCCCAAGAGCGCAGAGACGACTCATCCGAGAGGTCACAAAAGACCCCAGGACAACGTCTAAAGAAATGCAGGCCTCACTTGCCTCAATTAAGGTCAGTGTTCACGACTCCACCATAAGAAAGAGACTGGGCAAAAACGGCCTGCATGGCAGATTTCCAAGACACAAACCACTGTTAAGCAAAAAGAACATTAGGGCTCGTCTCAATTTTGCTAAGAAACATCTCAATGATTGCCAAGACTTTTGGGAAAATACCTTGTGGACTGATGAGACAAAAGTTGAACTTTTTGGAAGGCAAATGTCCCGTTACATCTGGCGTAAAAGGAACACAGCATTTCAGAAAAAGAACATCATACCAACAGTAAAATATGGTGGTGGTAGTGTGATGGTCTGGGGTTGTTTTGCTGCTTCAGGACCTGGAAGGCTTGCTGTGATAGATGGAACCATGAATTCTACTGTCTACCAAAAAATCCTGAAGGAGAATGTCCGGCCATCTGTTCGTCAACTCAAGCTGAAGCAATCTTGGGTGCTGCAACAGGACAATGACCCAAAACACACCAGCAAATCCACCTCTGAATGGCTGAAGAAAAACAAAATGAAGACTTTGGAGTGGCCTAGTCAAAGTCCTGACCTGAATCCAATTGAGATGCTATGGCATGACCTTAAAAAGGCGGTTCATGCTAGAAAACCCTCAAATAAAGCTGAATTACAACAATTTTGCAAAGATGAGTGGGCCAAAATTCCTCCAGAGCGCTGTAAAAGACTCATTGCAAGTTATCGCAAACGCTTGATTGCAGTTATTGCTGCTAAAGGTGGCCCAACCAGTTATTAGGTTCAGGGGGCAATTACTTTTTCACACAGGGCCATGTAGGTTTGGATTTTTTTTTCTCCCTAAATAATAAAAACCACCATTTACAAACTGCATTTTGTGTTTACTTGTGTTATATTTGACTAATGGTTAAATGTGTTTGATGATCAGAAACATTTTGTGTGACAAACATGCAAAAGAATAAGAAATCAGGAAGGGGGCAAATAGTTTTTCACACCACTGTATGTATCTGTGTATGCATTAGGGTTATCCAAATTTTAAAACTGGAACACAAAGTAAATGTCTGCTTGACCCAAACAAAACCCATCCCCCTTCCTTTGTTGCGATCAGAGGACCACTCCCAAACCCTTGTTTCTGTAACCATTGTATACTACCTGCCATCATGCTGTCACGAGGAAAACAGTGCATAGTGAGACATGATGATGTGGCCCACCAGAGAGGTAAGAGTAAGACGGAGGGTTTTGTTACTTGCTTCTAAACTGTTTTGGTACTGGTACTGAGGTCCAAAACCCAGTATCAATACTGAACATCAAACTTTTTTAACTCTTCCAACACAAGTGGGTGGGTGTTTAGGTCGGTATTTAATCATCTGTTAGGAAAAGGGAGCATAATAATAAAACACAACCCAATCAAACAAATACAATGGATTTAGAAAGTATTTGGACCCCTGCACTGTGTGCAGACTTTATTGTGTTGTAGATGTAATTTTAAATGATTGAATTTGCCATTTAGCCTATCTGTCTACACACAATAAGCTATAATGACAAATTGAAAACATGTTTTCAGAAAGGTTTACTAATTTTAAAAACTGAAATCTCTCATCTCTCATTTATATTCAGACCCCTTACCGTGACACTCCAAATTGTGGCCAGGTACATTTGCTTTGCTTTATTTAACCTTGAGATGTATCTGGAACTTTACTGGAGACCACCTGTGGCAAACTGACTTGGCTGGACCACCAGAACTCTGCCTAGAGTTGACCCTTCGGCCAAACTGAGTAACTGGGCAAGAAGGGCCTTGGTCAGGCAGCAAGATCTCGGTGGTCACTGTAACAGACCACTGGAATAGCAGCACTCCATCAATCAGGTATTTATGATAGAGAGGCTAGACAGAAGCTAGGTAAATGACAGCCCACCTGGACATTGAGAGCGTGAGGATAAAGATTCTCTAGTCCGTTGAGACAAAACTCCAAGCATTATACCTGGTGAAGACAAGGCACAGCTCATCACTTGCCTAATACCATCCCCACGGAGAAGCATGGTGGTGGCAGCATCATACTATTGGGGTGCTTCTCAGCGGCAGGGACAAGGGAGCCTGGTCAGACTTGAGGGAACAATAAAGGCAGCTAAATTAAATATACAGAGGTCGTTGAAGAAAACTTGCTCCAGAGTGCACACTATCTTTGACTGGGGTGACAGTTCACCTTTCAGCATGACAAAGATTCGAAGCATACAGCCTTGATAATACTGGAGTGACTTTTGGCCAAGTGTCTGCCTGTCCTTGAGTGGCCCAACCAAAGTCCAAGAGACAAAGAGACAGGAAGGTGGCAGTTTACAGGTGCTTCCCATTCTATGTAACGGAGCTTGAGGGGATCTGCCATGAAGAATGGGATAAACTGCACAAATCCAGGTGCAAGAAGGCGTACTTGCTGCCAAAGAAATTTATACAAAGTAGTGAATTAAGGGTCTGAACACTTAAATAAATTAGACATTTCAGTTTCCATCCATTATCCAACCCGCTATATCCTAACTACAGGGTCACGGGTGTCTGTATAAAAATACATTCTTCTTATTATTTATCAGTAATGTTATTTCATTATTTATCAGTGCTACCTCTAAGACCGACCCTGCCCCCAACACCAACCCAAAATGCCCCCGTAAGCAACCAGTGACACCCGATAAGAACTTTCTATGGGAAGTACTGCTCCAGTCAACCTGACCGCCTGTTAGCTCTGAGGTCAGTGGTTTTTCTCTTTGTATTTTAAATGTTCTCACTGACATTTTTATCCCTCACCCCCATCACATCCTGGGTATGACGTTAAACTGCATCTGGCTTTGCAAGCGGTCCTCCAACTGACATGAAAATCTTGGGGGTTGGCAGCAGGACTGGCACTCCAGCCACTGTAAAAACATTTTGCAGTTTCAAAACGGCAGACAGGACTCCTTTTTTGCTCTACGCGAGAGTAGCTCTGCTGCTGCCCCCCATAGACATGCTGCTCACATTGTGAATGGGATGGGGGAAAGCCCTCAGGAGCTTCATCCCCGGAAGAGTCAACACCGTCGGAGAGCCAATATGGTCAGGCCTGTTGGGGATCGGAATTGGTGTGGTGCTGAGGTGTCGCCTGCTGCACTGAAGTGCTCGGGAACATCTTGTCTCTCCAACATGATGATCTTCTTTCTCCACTGTCAGAAGAGCTTCATAAACTTCACATTTCACTGGTGCCACTCTCTGAGGTGCATAGACCTGGGACTGGCCAAATCTCTGTAGATGGGTCTTTTATTGGTCTGCTCGCTCTGATGGCTGTCATACTCAGGGAAGTAGCTGTTGCTGTGGCAGATCGGCTCCTTCTGATGGTTTCACTCCTGTCACTGGGTGTATTATGAGACTCAGATTAAGGCTGTCTCTGGGTGCCTAGTCTGTTGTCTCAGTGTGTAGTCCTACCGTGGTGTGGGAGATATTTTATTTGCAACTTTGCTCGTTGGTTGATGGGTGCCCTTGAGGAGAGTCAATGGAGGCTCTGATCGGGGCTGTTAAGAGATTGAGTGAGTAGTCTGAGTGTCTGGGCTTGTGAGAGTCCTCGATAAAAACCAACATCCAAGATCTTGGGCACAGTCATTGGCAGTGTGTCTGTCTGCAGACAGAATGTCGGCCTCGTTGAAAGGTTTACTTACCTTGGCAGTGACATTCATGTCTCTGGTGACTCTTCCTATGAAGTCAGTAGACGGATTGGGAGCACATGGGGGGTCATGAGGTCACTAGAAAGGGGTGTGTGGCACTCCCAATATCTTTGTAAACGGACGAAGGTCCAAGTCTTTAGAGTCCTGGTGCTTCTTGTTTTGCTGTATGGTTATGAGACATGGACGCTCTCCAGTGATCTGAGATGAAGACTGGACTTCTTTGGTACTGCGTCTCTTCGGAGAATCCTTGGGTACCGCTAGTTTGACATTGTGTTGAATGAGCAGTTGCTTACAGAGTCCCAGATATGAAGCAGATTACCTGCATTGTGAGGGAGCGTCAGTTAGGGCACTACGGCCATGTGGCACAATACCCTGAGGGTAATCCGGCTCACAGGATCCTCATTGTTGAGGACCCTAGTTGTTGGGCCTGGCTATGGCAGATAGATGGGCATTTCTGGGGGGTGGGACTAGGCCACGTGTCTGCCTGGGGAGTTGCCAACCAGGATCCGTGTGGTGGGTGCGGCAATGCGCTGTACCAGTGCATGTTCCCCAACCTGACCTGACCCTTGCTTCCATTTGCTACGGCATGCATGGTCAATTAATTACTCTGTTATGAGTGCCTACTGAAGTGTGTAAGAGTGTGCCCTGCAATAAACTGGCATTTCATCTGTGTTTATGCCCTCTGTCCAGTACTAACAGAATTGGCTTTGACCCTGTGTGCCCCTTTATTGAAATGATTAGCTTTGGGAAATTGATGCAATTTAAATACCCATACAGTGGAACCATCTCCATGTTAAAAACTATGATTTGCGGAGTTCCAACCAATTTAACGATATCCTGCCGTGAGAAGTCAAGCAAAATGACACCTTTTATTGGCTAACGAAAAAGCCAATATTTTGCATATTGTAATCTTTTTTAAGTTAGCCAATAAAAGGTGTCATTTTGCTTGACGTCTCACTACATTTGTAATGGCTAACATGGTACAACACCCTAGTACTAAAGATATCCTGCCCAAATTCTATCCACACAGCTTTCAAAGTGGCAACAAGAGAAACTAACAAACACGTGTGCGTTCTTTCTTGCATTGTCTGCAGGTTCCACGTGTATTTATTGGTGAAGAGTGCATTGGAGGTGGGGATGATGTGGATCAGCTAGACAGGAGAGGACAGTTGGAAGGGAAGCTGAAAGCCATTGGAGCTATGAACTGATACAAGTGCGTATCTGGTAGGTACCATCTTTCTGATTAGCATCTGTATTTCTTGATCCTATTTCAGTTATATACTGACCTCTTCAATAATTAAAAACATTATGCAGAGTGTTAAATTTAACTTTTACTGCTGATGGAGTTTCTTGTACCCCCACAATTTATATGTATTTCAGATTGTTGAATCTGTTGCCAGGGTGGCATTGCTGCCTCACAGCTTCAGAGGCGTTGGACAGAATCTCACTCTAGTTATTGTGTAGAGTTGACATCCCCATCCCAGAAAAGTGCTGATTAACTGGCAGTTCCAAAATGGCTCGGTGTGTATAAAAGTTTCCCGTATGATGTAATGACACCTTGTCCAGGAATGGCGGGTGGAATCTGCTTGTTAAAGACAGTCCCTACGCTTTCTGTTCATTCGTTTTGCTTTGTGCCTGTCCACTCCCTCATGGTGGATTTTCTCAATACTGAAGACTTGTGGGGTGGCACGGTGGCGCAGAGGTAGCGCTGCTGCCTCGCAGTAAGGAGATCTGGGTTTGTTTCCCGGGTCCTCCCTGTGTGGAGTTTGCATGTTCTCCCCGTGTCTCCTTCCATACCAATGTTGCCATATGCACGTCAACTCCATGAACCTCTTCAGCACCGCAATCAGATGGGGGACTGATGATGCTGGTACATCATGTTCATTTTCGATTACTTATCAAAATTGGAGTCCGACAAGTCAGAGTTGAATTCAGCGATGAAATGCAAAACGTTGTCCATGGAATAGTTTGCTTTACGCATTCACTTCAATCTCTTGCCAGATGTCAATGCCATTTTTGCCATTGTTTCCTCCTTGGTACTCATGCAAGTTCAAGGAATCTTGGTCAAACCAATGAAGCTGACTAGCAAACAGAGTCCAACTAAAACGTAATGTCAATCCCTCCTTTTGACAAAAGTCGACATCAGCCCTGAAAGAGTTAAATAAGTGGACGTGTGCACATAAATGGATGTTTTTTTTGTGTGCATGTAAATTGAGTCAGTGTGGCAGAAACAGAACGACTTGACAATGTTTTTGAGTGAGTAAAATTAAATAGTAACTTTTCACTGTTTCTTGTTGGTAGACGTTTGTTCAAGTGCATAATCTGATGAAATAGTTCTGGATTTTGATTTGTAGCAATTTTTAACCATCCTCATAGCATTAACACACACTGATGCTGGTGAAGTCTTCCATCGTACAGTGACCTGCAACAGGCTTTTATGTATTGTGGCATACGACTGGGGTCCTTGCCTGGCCGGGACACCTCCACACTGGAAGGACCGGGGGAAGGAGCCTATCCAGAGCATTACCTCCCCCGGAGCAGTAGGTGGCAGCAGTGCCTTGGAATCCTGCAGTGCTCCATGGGAGCTGGAGTTTAGTGCAGCCCTGTTGGGTTCCGTGGGCGCTGCAGCTGTAGTTGAGCCCTTGAATGCAGCTCTTCCACTGGGGCTGTGCGCAGCCTGGACTTCACAGACTTCACAAGTTGCCCCTCTGCTGCAGATGCTTTCAGTAGTCCAAGACTGAAATTACTGGAATGCTGACATTTCATCAGATTGGTCTCTGATCTTCTTTATCACATGTAGTGAAAGAGTGCGATTGTATGACATTTTTTCAGTGATTATTGCCTAGTTGTCTATAGCAGTGCTCCGCAACCAGTGTGCCACAGCACACTGGTGTGCCTTGAGCCGATACAGGTGTGACGCGGTCAAATAAGACAATTTTCTAACTAAATAATATGTCAACAGTCCTCCTTAGAAACACAATAACGAGAATACGTGCAATGAAATATTCGCGTAAATAGCCTTTTAAAGGTTTCATAATTTTATGTGTCATTTCTCTGAAATAATAAATCTCATCGCCTGGCGCCTACGATGTAGGCCCTACGTAGTCGCCAGACAACTCCATAGTATGCTTTGATAGGCAGAGCGTTCCATGCCCTCACCTAGATTCAATTCAAGCCGATATATTAGTCGTGCTACATCGCATTCACTCGTCTTGCGACAGTAGTTATCATTCATTACTATTAGTTGTGTTGCTGAATTGTGTATGGTTAACGTTCTTCGTGTGATTCATATTTAGTTTTATACCCCTTTAAATATGGATACATTTTTACATGGAAAAGATTCGTCTTCACATACAGATGATGAAGAACCCAGCACAAGTGTTGCAAAAAAAACAAAGAAGATTGTGAAAAGGAAGTACAACGAAGACTACATTCGATATGGATTCTCGTGGTGTGGTGACGAAACGGCTCCAAAGCCACAATGCATCATTTGCGGCGATCAGCTATCAAACGAGGCAATGGCACCCAGTAAACTAAATTCAAACCATCCCAGTTATGCCAAAAAAGACAAACAACTCTTTTGTTAATTAAAAATGATAAGCGGTCATGCTTAAAAGATCTTGACCAAGAACTTTGGGTTGCGCAGTCAAATATTAAGCCGAATATAAAACTTTTGTGTTCATTGAAACAAGCGCAGGTATCACATTAATCAGTCATTATGTTATAATAATTATTAAGATTGCATAAAAGTAAATATAGTGTAGTTTTTATGTATGTATACTTATAATAAATGTATACTTATAATAAAAAATGAAAATTTATTGTAAAATTTGTGTATTAAATTAATATCTATATATCAGTGGCGTAGCTGGAGATCATGTTGCCCGGGGCGGTGAAAAATTTGACGCCCTAAAGCTGAAAAATAAATTGGAGTTCATGTTGTCCGGGGCAGTGAAAAATTTGACGCCCCAAAGCTAAAAGAAATTTTTTTTTTGCGCCTCCTCAAGGAACAAAAAAAAAAGGAAAGTACCGTAGTTTGGACGCCCCTAAATAGCTGGCGCTCGGAGCAGACCCCCCCCCACCCTAGCTACACCACTGCTATATATTTTAGCTTTTGACGTGCCGCGGAATTCTAGGAAGAACTTTGGTGTGTCGTAGGTGAGAAAAGGTTGCGGAGCACTGGTCTATAGGACAGAGACAGCCATTCAAACCTAGGCAGTAACAGCTGCAAGAGAAAACTGTATGAAAATGATAATGCCAGAGGAAGCCACGTCCCTGGAGGGAGACAAGCAGTGAGGTGAAGTGCAGAGTTGGTCTTCTTTTAAAAATAGCTGAATCTCACAAAAATATATTTAAAAAAAATGTTTACACCATGCATGCAATCTCAACATGCAGATCAATAGTTGGCGATATTCTTGATTTGAATAATGGACATATTCAGTGCATGTTTGGACTGGTGCCCCTTGGACACCATTGGAGACCCCTTAATGTTATGTTTAATGCTGAATTTTTTTCAACAAGAAGAAATGTTATTATGTGTAACAGAAACAAATAAAGAGCAAAACATCGAGAAATACAGTAGGACGGGTACATCGGGGGTCCGCTACTGTACTGTCGTTGATGTGGTACATGTTCTTTACGTTATATGCTTTGACACAGTCGCCAACATGCAGACCGATGCTGCAGTCAATGCAGTAGAAACGCGTTTTTGTTTTTGCATATTTGTAATTTATTGTGCTGTTTGTGCACGAGGGTAAAAGGTCAGTGCCGAATCCACACAAGTGACGTGCCCATTGAATTACTGCAGGCTACTGCATGACTTCCTCAATTTCTGTGACTTGAACATTGACAGTGGCTGCACTGTGGAGAGTGCTTAGGGGGCTGACATCTTTTTTTTTTTTTTGTCCTTCTACCTTTTTTGGCACAAACTTACTTGTTTCACGGTGAACCTTCACAGAAACGAAGGTAAGCCATGGTAGTTTGATTGTACAGTGGCATATACTTCACTATCTGTGTCAACGTCACATGACCATTTCACAATGTCATCATTACTATTGCTTGACTCAACTAATAGTTCAGTTTCTGTTTGTTCTAAAGCTGGCTTTACAGCTTTTCATTTATACGCCATTGTGTTTTGTTGAAAGCTGTGCCCCTCTCTTGAACATTGATGAATCATGTTAGAGTTGCAGAACACATAGAAAAAGTCAAGATTATTTTGCAGTATGATGTGATTTCATCCTCAAGATGGCAGCAGAATGTTGTCCCAAACATTATTTGGCATAACGCTGTTTAGCTCATCAAAATCAGTTAATCCGAGTCCTACTCAGGATATTTTCATTTGTATCGGTGCTACGTGACTAATGTCGTCGTAAATGTATTTTGTGCTGAGTTCCGTCTTTCGTAGCGTTGTCCTGTTTACATGGTCTGTGTGTGTGTAAATATGCTCCCCTGGAAACAATGGGGGGTAGGATAACTCTGTGGAACCGTGGCCCCTCACTATAATTGGGCTATGTAAACGGAAGGATAGAAAGAAAAAAAAAACATCTCGTTCTACTGGACCGCCATTTCACTACAGAGACAGGAGAAAGCACTGCTTCAAATCATTCACACCTTTGTCTACCTGCCACTTTCAACACCCGACAACAACAGCTTTGCACCAGAAAACCCTGGGGCTCTGGATTACCCCACGTACCGAAGACAAGCACGGTGAGACGGAGCAAGCCATCATTTTCATCTGTGTACTTTATGTAGGACTGTTTTTCCAGCTGACCCAGGGTCATAACCATTATCCATTTTTTGTTAAATCTTCTGGACTTTTTATGTGTGTTTCGTGCTTTCTGTGTGTCTTATTGAGTTCATGTTCAGTGTGGGGTCAAGGGAGAGTTTGTATTGTTCATTTACTTTCTACTGCACTTTTTATTATTACTTTCCGCTGGACACTTTTGGGGTTGAATGTTATGTTGGGGTTGGTTGGGGTATGATATATATATATGTATTGTTTGTTAATTTCTTTATCAATATATACTCACTTTATTATTTTATATACTGTTTGTTTGTTGGCTTATTTTTTGATCGTCAGTTGGGGGAAGTTTATTTGGAAGAAGTAAGGCTTGTCGGGTCTAACGTCCTCAACTTGCCAGGCCCTGGGTCTTGGTGGTGTAGTTGCCGGTTTGGGAGAGTGAGTCAGCCATTACACATTGTTACATAGAATTACGAGCTCAAGAGATGCTCACATTAAAGCCAAGAAGGTGAAACTGCAAGAACGGGCATTTTAAAAATGTAAAAAAAACTTACAATGCACTTTCATACGACAAATTAATATACACCATGATTGTAAAGAAGTAACGGATTTGAAAAATATTGAGGTTATCCTTTAATGAATTTCAGCTGTGTGTCTGGTTGCATCTTTATAAACGCTGAGAACAGTATGACTGCCCTCTGACAGAATATGGTGGACCTTCTTACCAATTTAAGTTCTTTCAGTTTATGCTAAATATACTGCATACTCCGAAGAGGTAGTCAGAAAACAGCAGATCCACACAACAGTCCATCAGGAGTGAGAACTCATGGAAAACGGGCCTCGACTGAAAATGTATCGCTTCGCATAGACACGTGACTTGCTGTGGCTTGTGGTTAATAAGCATTAGGCATATTATGACACATTCTGCATAAACTAGGCCAACCCGCTATATCCTAACACAGGGTCACGGAGGTCTGCTGGAGCCAATCCCAGCCAACACGGGGCACAAGGCAGGAACAAATCCTGGGCAGGGTGCCAGCCCACCACAGGACACACACACCAAGCACACACTATGGACAATTTAGGATCGCCAATGCACCTAACCTGCATGTCTTTGGACTGTGGGAGAAAACCCACGCAGACACGGGGAGAACATGCAAACTCCACGCGGGGAGGACCTGGGAAGCGAACCCGAGTCTCCTAACTGCGAGGCAGCAGCGCTATGCCAGGATTAGGGATACACCGATACCGATACCAATATCTGGTATTGGCCTCGTTACCACATTTTCTAAAGTACTCGTACTCGTTAAAAGTCCCCCGATACCGGAGACCGATACCACGGTCTGAGAAATGTCTATGTTTGAGCGGCATGTAAGGGGTTAATCACAGGCGCCGAGTGCCCGCCCCCAGGCCCCGGCTGCAGCTCAGAGCGGGGAGAAGGCGAGGCGAGACATGTCAGCCGTGTCATGTGGAACTATTTCAAAATGAACGAAGACGACAAAACAAAGGCGGACTGCAAATTGTGCTCAGCGAAATTGTCCAGAGGAGGCTCAAAAGGTAGCGCATTTAACACAAGTAATTTAATCAAGCACCTAAAATCCCAACACGACAACGAGTACAAAGAGTTTGCCCACGCTTTTAAACCAACACAACCCACGCTGCAGCAAACTCTTGCAAGACGAGAGAAAATGTCCAAAGACAATTCACGTGCTGTGAAAATAACACAGGCAATTATTGAGTACATTGCATTGAGTGACCAGCCACTCCCGGAGGTAGAAAATGTGGGATTCCTGCGTCTCCTCCATGTTCTGGAGCCCAGATATGATGTCCCAAGCCGCCGCTACATGACTGACACGGAGCTGCCTAAACTACACGACTCCGTGAAAAAACATATCCACAGCCTACTGCAAGCCTCCTCTGCGTTTAGTTTCACCACGGATATTTGGACAAGCAGTGTTAGCCCCGTGTCGCTAATTAGCCTAACCTCCCAGTGGATAGACGAGAGTTTCACGCCGCAACGAGCCATATTACATGCGAAACAATTCCGCGGCTCGCACACCAGCCAGGCTATAGCGCATGTGTTTGAGGAAATGCTCCAGACATGGGGTATACCTAATCATGTTTTTATTAAGTACTCGGTATCGGCAAGTACTGAAATGCAAGTACTCGTACTCGTTTTCCAAAAAAGTGGTATCGGTGCATCCCTAGCCAGGATTCTTTTTTAACATAAACATTTTTTAGCATTATAAATCAAATACATGTCATTCTAAAAGATTTTCTAGAGTGATTCTTATACAAAATAATATTAGCAACTGTGTGACATTTGGATTAAATTAAAAACAAAAATCAGAACATCAGTCTAGTATTCAAATGGTTTAAAATTTTATTTATCACTTGGAAAAAATTAAATTTTAAAGGCAGTTAACTCAGTTCTTAAATACAATAAATAGATCAACAATAATTAAAATGATGTTATTTTTGTTAAATAAATGCTTTAGTGGACCTGCATGCCACTATCTTTAAAATAACATTTATAAAAAAGTGTTAGCAGTATAAAGCTATTAGAATGCAAACAGCCCAAAGTTCATTGAAATGACAGGAACTCAGAATTTTTTCTTAATTCTCCATATTGCTAGCATTAAGACATTTACAAAACAATAGCAATTTGAATTTGATCAAGTCCAAGTGGGCCTGCACAATTGTTTCCTGATAATTTACATCCAGAAAAGGACTTCAAGTATAGAGGAGCGGGAAAGACCCCTCCTGTATGTGTCACTTATGGTGGGGTCTTGGTTTCTACTTGACTGCTTAGAGAACTAAACCAAAGGGACTGTGAACTGACCGTAAGTATGTCTGCTTAATGAGGAGCCTTTTCATTTTAAAGCTTACTTAAAGAGATTTACATTTTTAACTGCATGTCGTCTTAACATGAGACCTTCCTCTATAAATACTTGCTCGGACACTTCCCGACATTTCCCTGCAGTCCTGTTCCAGTCATCTAAACCGGGGGTCCTGAAGAGCCATAGTGGCTGCAGGTTTTTATCCCCACGCCAATGCTTCATGAGAAACCAGTCCTCAAAAACAACCACTTTTATTTAATTTTATGGCTTGTTACGGGTTTCATTCTGCCATGTTCTTCCCAGTGATATCATTTGAGTGATTTACAGCCCGATTCTGATTAGTATTTCTCAGTCCTTCACTTTTTTCTTCTCAGTTTCTCACCAACATTTTATTAAGTCAGATACGATGAAAACACACAGGTGGAAATGGAAAGAAGTCAGATGAAGAACGGCTGCTTCCTTTGTCATTTGCCTCTTGTTGCGAATAAGAAGCCATTACAAGCAGCCGTTTAAGACTAAAATAAGCAATTAAGGTTGGGGGAATCATAACAAGCAAGGCAGCTAAAATGAAGCCAAAAAATGGTGCTTGAGCAATACGGGTATCAACAGCAATAATGGAAGTATCATTACGTAACCTGCAGCCACTACAGCCGTCCAGGATCTGATCTAAACTGTCATTGTTGTGGCTTCTTGGTAAATACACAAGGAATATAAAATGGCAAAGAGGTAAATAAAACAGGGAAGAAAAAACAAATATAATGTAATTTGTCCTAAAAAGTAGGATGACACCTAACAAATAACTGGAGAGATATCTGAGAGAAACTAGTGGTGTTCGTGGGTATAGGACAGTTTTTAAAAATCCAAATGTTAAGGACGAAGGACCCTGAAAGCACCTGAGTAGTAACAGTGAGATAACATGAGAGCTAGAGCTGTTGATATATAACATTTCCATTTCCTTTCAGCAGCTATTGGCATTAGAAGATTTAAAAGCAAAACGTTAATACCTCACGGCCTTGGCAACACTGGTTCACTTGCAGTTTGACAGAAAAGACGTTCCTTCGAGAGCTCTGATTGGCTCAAACCATACCCTGTACCTGCATTAGCCGCTTAAGGACCAAATAACAGGGGGGTTCTGGGAGGTGGCAGCATCACTTTTGCTTTGCTCCTCTACACCTCTCAAAAGGGCTGAGTTGTATTGTTCTGTGCAAAGGCTGAGATTTTTAAATACTGTATACTGTATAGCTCTTGACAAGCACCTGTAATGTCTTACGTTGCCTTAGTTATTCACATTTTTAGGAGTTAACACTGGCCCAAGTTAAACTAACCCACAACATTTCCAGGCATTTGATTTCTAGAGATTGCCACGGACAGGATTAGACCTGACTAGATCTTCAAAACACTCCATACATTTGTGCTCACTTCCCTGGAATAAAACTCAAGTCTACGCTGAATCTTCTAAAAGGGAGTGCTGTCTTGTTTTTACTGTGGTAGGGGATTAAAAGCACACCTGGATTTCAACTTATAAAAATAGATGTTAATTTAAAAATGTAGTAATAATAAATATAGTGGTCAGCATGCACAGCTTTCAGTGTTAACTTGGGAGGCGGCTGACGTCATATCCTTAAGTGTTGTCATGATGGAGTATTCCAAAACTGCTTATTTATGGTATTGTAAGTACTGTCTTTGCAGATGACATACTTTTGCATGACTAAAACCATGTTGTGCTTATTTTGCAGGGAAGCAGCCTTGTCACATGACAGCACAGCACGATTTTTGGACACAGAATTGCTGCCTAAATTTTGCAAGGTCCTGCATGTATACCCTTGAAGGCCACCTGTGCTTCTCGATGAAATCTTGGTCTTCCTCTGGAAAAAAAAGAATGGCACAGGTTTATGTGTGGTTATTGACAGAAAATGTTTTAGTGTAATGTAAAACTCGTTACGTAAAATAATAAATCTGAAACATTTTTGAAATGTAGTTTTGCCATTATTTGTCTTTTGTCTTCTGACACAAGTACCACAGCATCAGGAAAAGCAGAAGAGATCAGTAAAGTAGAACTGGTAATCTGTGGTGATGGTCTGTTTCTTGCTCTTCTGTAACCAATATCTCAGTAACAGTTGTGTGCAGTTTTGGTTTCCAGGCTACAAAAAGGACATAGCAGCGCTAGAGAAGGTCCAGAGAGGAGCGACTGGGCTGATTCCAGGGCTACAGGGGATGAGTTATGAAGAAAGATGAAAAGAGCTGAGCCTTTACAGTTTAATCAAAAGAAGATTAAGAGGTGACATGACTGAAGTGTTTAACATTATGAAGGGAATTAGTCCAGTGGATCGAGACTATTATTTTAAAATGAGTTCATCGAGAACACGGGGACACAGCTGAAAACTTGTGAAAGGTAAATTTCGCACAAACATTAGGAAGTTTTTCTTTACACAGAGAACCACAGACACTTGGAATAAGCTACCAAGTAGTGTGGTAGACAGTAAGATGTTAGGGACCCTCAAAATATGACTTGATGTTTTTTTGGAAGAAATAAGTGGATGGGACTGGCGAGCTTTGTTGGGCTGAATGGTCTGTTCTCATCTAGAGTGTTCTAATGTTCTAACAGTATTTATCCTTATTTAGAAATTAGCTGATTAAGTCCGTCCATCATCAAACCCAGTTAACCCATTTCAGGAGAGCCAGGCCACATTTTCACCAGTTTAGTCTGGAGTTGCCAGTTAACAACCAGCACTCATCTGTGAGATGTGCAGTGAAAACTGGAATCTGATAAATGTCTATATATTTAAATATTTGGCTCTGAATTCCTCTTTACTGATATGTAGGTTGGGGGTGATTAACTTTTGTGATCCAAAAAGTGATCCTAGGTCTGTCTCTGCTCGTAAAACACCTTAAAGATTGAACATCAGCGCCATATAGAAATGTATACTCATTTTATATGCAGAGTCTAAAATCTGTATTTTCTCATAATAATATGAAATATTAACTCAGGAAAGTTTTTTTTCCTTTAAACAATTTCACGAATATAGTAGCTGTGCCTCAAAGAAACAGCGTAAATAACGTGTGTATGTGTGTCTTTCTCCCCACCATTTTGTTTTAAGTCACTTCTACTTCTTTTTGACATGTTATGTATTTCTGCTTTGCCTGCCAGTCAGTAAATATGGCGCACTGTCTCTCTCTGACGTCAATATAAAGAAAGACAAAGCTCTTGATTCATTACTGCACTAGTCACATTTCATAATACATGTACATGTGTTTAATAAAATAATACCAATTATATACATCTTTTGCAATGGTTTCAAATTATGTATTGGCATATACAGTTGTGTTCAAAATAATAGCAGTCCAACATCAGTAAGCTGATCCATCACCGTTTTTGGTTGAAATTCTGTTTCTACATGGCAAATAATTTACTAGTTAGGTGTAGTAGAGTAATAGAAAACCAACAGACCCAACAGTCATGACATGCATGCTGCTGATTCTGTGTAATTGAATCATGACTTGTTCAAAATAATAGCAGTGTGGAGTTCAACTAGTGAGGTCGTTCATTCTGTGAAAATTCTGGCCCTTATTTAAGGCAGGAAGGCAGCAAAAGTTGCACAGGCTGGTTGGAGAGCATGTCTGTCTCTCTTGACAATCGTCAGTGAAATGGGTTGCTCCAGACATTGTTCAGAAGAACAGCGTACTTTTGGTTAAAAAGTTGATTGGAGGGGGAGAAACATATCAAGAAGTGCAGAAAAATGATAGAAATTTGAAGTTAAAGTGCAAAAACATTTTAAACTTACACTTTTACTGTAAAACTTCAGTCAAAACCATTTTTTAAATTAGCATTTCGTCAATATTACATTGAATTTTGATTCTGTGCTTGGACTTAAATCGTGACAATGCAACGTATAACTTCCCGTAAGTGAATTCCGTTTCTTTTTCTCTAATAAATAAACCGACTTTTTTGAATGTTTGTCCCGGTGATTTGTTATTTTCATCGCAAAAGCTATTCTAACGGGAAACTGTAAATGTTTTAATACCGAATGGCATATCCAGATCTCCTTTGGTGTTTAATGTTATCCGCGGAAGATGTACTACATTACCTTTCTTGTCGCTTGTTAAAATTTTACATGTCAGAATTGTTCGACAGCATAGTCTGATACGCATTTAACCAATTTGCCATGTAACCGACAATTTTCACATTAATTTGTTTGACTTCATCATTTCTCGGTGCTAGGATTGCCCATGTACTCATTTCTTCTATTGATAACCCTTTGTGATGAAATTCTTCAATGAGATGTGGACATAATAAGTCTTCTTTTATTGGGAACTTAAAGTGAGGAAAACATAAAAATGTATAAGAGCTGAGAGCGCAGGAACTGTGTGTGACAAAAGGATTCACACGAATGAGAGGTGAGAGGGCCGTGGGTGTGGTTGTAAATGGTTGAGAGGAGGACGGGACTTGAAAAAAATCTCTTGGCAATAGTCTCGTCTCAAGATTATCTTTTATAATAAAAAGACACGACACACAGCAACAGTATGCACTGGCTACAGAAGGTTAATCTCCATATCCACAAGGAGAATAAATGAAAGCTTACCAGTCAGATCTAAGAAGTCCGCTTTCTGGCTGAAGATGAGATAGTTGCTCGAGATGAAGTGAAGGAGCCAGCTAGACAGCTGTTCAGCATTGTGAAACTACATAATAGAAGAAATATGGTGACGTAAGTAAAATAAAACTCCTATTTAGATTCTTGAAAGGCCTTGTTAAAGGCACTTCAAAAACCTTAAAGCTAATTAAAACCACTTTTGCTACCATAACTTTAAATACATTTAAAGAAAAAACATTGTTTGACATTAACAAAGGTTTTATCACAATTCACGCTATATAACTTGTATGATTCAAAATGGGCACAATATCAAAAGATTGGAAATTCCCAGGAATCTTAATTGTGTTTATAAGAATTACTTACAAATGCTTTGAAGTCACTTTGTTTTTTGCAACCTGACTCACCAGTACAAGAAGTCCCCCATGTATGACATGTTGTTCAGTCTCTAGTTGTGCAACATGTTGAGCTTTTTCAGGCTCCCCCATATTTTTGGCCCTCTAGACCTAAAACCCCTTCATTTCTAGGCCATTTTTAGACCATATTTTGTGCAGCAAATTACACCCTTATGATAAAGAGTGAACCCATAGGTGTCTTCAGCAAAACTGATCAAAAGGATTTGAGGCGTGCCACCTTTGCCAACCCCCGGGGTTCACCCTCTAATATGATATGTGGGGTCAAAGTTACTCTTTTTCACAAAACTTTGAAAAAGAGGGAACTGTCAATACAGGCCCATGAAGTGTCACTGTTAAGCAACTTTGAGCTTGCTGATCGTGTATATGAGAATATTTTTGATATTTGATTCTTTACCGGTGGTCCCAGCTTCTAGGAGCCATTCCAGAGGGTCACATGTGACAAGTGTCAAACATAACCATGTGGTATTGTTTTAGAGTATTTCAAGGTCAGTGATTATAGAGAAAAGCCAAGCAAAATGACACCTTTTATTGGCTAACTAGAAAGATTACAATATGCAAGCTTTCGAGGCAACTCAGGCCCCTTCTTCAGGCAAGATGTAATCATTATAAATTTACGATCCTTTATGAGGGATTTAGCCTACTTCAAAATTGAAAAATGATAATTTACTATTAAAATTGAGAATATTTAGACTTTAAACATATAAACTGAAACACACATTTTAATATTTCAAATATCTGATTCAATTATTCTTGTTTATTCTCTACTTCTGTCTCATGAAGTAAATCTTTACATTTCTTATGAACACCTTGAGTTAGTTACTCATGATAAATTCAGACTTATGTTTCTGTATTAAACTGTCAAAAGTTTTGCATTTTTAAGGTCATATTACACCATAAAAAGACTGTTCAAATGAAAAAGTTTTGCAATGCAGCAACTTAAATATTGTAATGCATACAGCCATATGTCATTGGCTGAGCTTTCAAAGTAGCAACTTCCTTTTAATATATGACATGCCTTATGGAAACAGTAGCATTTCAACAGTGACATTAAGTTTATTGGATTAACAGAAAATATGTAATATCATCATAACAAAATTAGACAGGTGCATACATTTGGGCACCCCAACAGAGATATTACATCAATACTTAGTTGAGCCTCCTTTTGCAAATATAACAGCCTCTAGACGCCTCCTATAGTCTTTGATGAGTGTCTAGATTCTGGATGGAGGTATTTTTGACCATTCTTCCACACAAAATCTCTCCTGTTCAGTTAAATTTGATGGCTGACGAGCATAGACAGCCTGCTTCAAATCATCCCATAGATTTTCGATGATATTCAAGTCAGTAGACTGTGACGGCCATTCCAGAACATTGTACCTCTCCCACTGCATGAATGCCTTTGTAGATTTCAAACTGTGTTTTGGGTCATTGTCTTGATAGAATATCCAACCCCTGTGTAACTTCAACTTTGTGACTAATGCTTCAACATTATCCTGAAGAATTTGTTGATATTGGGTTGAATTCATCCAACCCTCGACTTTAACAAGGGCCCCAGTCCCTAAACTAGCCACACAGTCCCACAGCATGATGGAACCTCCACCAGATTTGACAGTGGGTAGCAGGTGTTTTTCTTAGAATGTGGTGTTCTTTTTCCGCCGTGCGAAGTGCAGAAAGGGCTTCTTTCTCTTCACCATGCCATACAGATGTTCTTTGTGCAAATTGCGCTGAATTGTAGAACGATGTACAGATACACCATCTGCAGCAAGATGTTCTCGCAGGTCTTTGGAGGTGATCTGTGGGTTGTCTGTAACCATTCTCACAATCCTGCGCATATGCCGCTCCTGTATTTTTCTTGGCCTGCCAGACCTGGTGGGTTTAACAGCAACTGTGCCGGTGGCCTTCCATTTCCTGATTACATTCCTTACAGTTGAAACTGACAGTTTAAACATCTGAGATAGCTTTTTGTAGCCTTCCCCTAAACCATGAGACTCAACAATCTTTGTTTTCATATCTTTTGAGAGTTGCTTTGAGGATCCCATGCGGTCACTCTTCAGAGGAAAGTCAAAGGGAAGCACAACTTGCAATTGACCACCTTAAATAACTTTTCTCATGATTGGACACACCTGTCTATGAAGTTCAAGGCTTAACGTGCTAATCCAACCAATTTGGTGTTGCAAGTAATCAGCACTGAGCAGTTACATGCATTCAAATCATCAAAATTACAAGGGGACCCACATTTTTGCACAGCCGGTTTTTCACATTTGATTTAATTTCATACAACTAAATACTGCTTCACTAAAAATCTTTGTCTGGAAAACACCCCAGTACTCAGATGTTCCTAGGAAATGAAAGACATACCACTGTTATCTTTTTTTTGTTGAAAGTAGAGTAAATTATTATGCAAGCTGAGAGGGGTTCCCATACTGTTTCATATGACTGTATAACAACTAGGAAGAACCTTAATACATCCATCCATTATCCAACCCACTATATCCTAACTACTGGGTCACGGGGGTCTGCTGGAGCCAATCCAGGCCAACAGGAAACAAACCCTGGGCAGGGTGCCAGCCCACCGCAGGGCATACACGCACACACACACCCCCACACACCAAGCACAATTTAGAATCGCCAATCCACCTAACCTGCATGTCTTTGGACTGTGGGAGGAAACCGGAGCACCCGGAGGAAACCCACGCAGACACGGGGAGAACATGCAAACTCCACACAGGGAGGACCCGGGAAGCGAACCCAGGCCTCCTAACTGCGAGGCAGCAGCGCTATGCCAGGATTCTTTTTTGACATAAACATTTTTTAGCATTATAAATCAAATACATGTCATTCTAAAAGATTTTCTAGAGTGATTCTTATACAAAATAACATTAGCAACTGTGTCGCATCTATATATATAATTCTCTAAGCCGCCGCCAGAGCGGCACGACACCCAAGAAAGCACGCAGAAAGGAGCCATGCCCATCAACTCTAAGACCAATGGATACGACGAAAACTCGCAGAGCCACGCCCACCAACTCGGACGCGATGCCTCGGAAAACACGCCGTCATTTCTGTTTGTCTGTGCTACAGTCCGCATGCAGCTCTAAGCCACGTTGACTTTTCGGTTACGACGCACGACCGCATGCAACATCGCAAACTGTTTTACACGCTACATACAGCAATTCGCATCCGCGACAAACATGCGTCTTCTTAGATGGTCCTGCAGGAACATGGAAAACGTTTCCCTGCCCACCAAAGCAGGACCATGTAAGAAGAGGCATGTTTGTCGCAGATGTGAATTGCTGAATGCAGCGTCTAAAACAGTTTGCGAAGGGTATCCCATGGTATCCTTAAAACAATCCTTTAAAACTGAGGTTAAAACACAATGAAGGAAGCAGTCTTTAAAAACCAATAAGCCCTGTGCCTCTGTTTCATTAGCGTCTCACCTGCTTCACCAATATAGGTCCTGCAACAGTCGAGACGCTCTCTCAGCAGCTGACCTTCTCTGTGCCTGACTCCACTATAGGCTGCAACAAAATTATGAAAGTACGGGCGCATTTGTTTCACACAAGCTGTGTGTGTGGGTGGGTGGGTGTTAGTTAGTTAATTAGTTACTCGAAGGATTTCAAGATTTAATATGCACAAGCGGTAACACTGCAAAAGCAGCCCAAACCAGAAAAGACGGCTGGCAAAAAGTGGCCGCCAAATTAAACGCGTGTGCATTGTACTTACTGAAAGCAGCGTTACGGATTTTGCAAATGTTCATTTTTTTCCCTCTGCTTAAAAAACATTTAAAAAGCGGCGTGATTATGCGGCATATACGACGCCGCGGCTTGGTATGCAGCGTTTAAAACAGTTTGTTTGTCGCGGATAATTTGCCTTTTACTATTACACGAAGGCAATTTCCTGTTAATACTTCGTTACATTGATATAGCAGTGTTCTCTGTATTCAAAGCGCTATCCACACAGGGAGGAACCGGGAAGCGAAACCACAATCTTCCACAGTCTCCTTACTGCAAAGCAGCAGCACTACTACAGTGCCACAAGGCAGTTAAAGAATACACCGGGCTCGATTTTGTTTTCACTTCTGTTTACAGAGATCGGGTCGTAGATAGCATTGTTGCAATGTTACTTTTCTTGGTGGCTTATTACATTACGGATGTTTCACATGTTCATTTTTTCCCGTGCTTAAAAGACATTAAAAAAGTGTTTCTCAACTGTGACTCCGGAACATCTCAGTACGCAAGCTATATTAAGCATCAATAACGAAGACTCGCTACACCTTAATCTACAAGTGCTGACACTTATCCCTACCGACGAAGTAACTTTCACCAGCATGGCCTTCTTCGTCACAGACGATCCCGCTTTCAGTCACGGACATTTATATGTTGCTCTCTCCAGAGGTCTATCTTTTCGTTCCCTCACAGTGGTATCCACAAACCCACCCCATTTGGACAACTGTGTCGTTCAGGAAGTGTTCACCCATCAATACATAATTATGTGGCGTATGCTACACCGCGGGTTGGCTAGTTTGGATTAAATTAAAAACAAGAATCAGAACATCAGTCTAGTATTCAAATGGTTTAAAATTTTATTTATCACTTGGAAAAAAAATTTAATTTTAAAGGCAGTTAAACTACCCACTGCGCCACTGTGCCGCCCCAATACAATTTAATAACCCGTTTATTCACAGCAACTTGATAATTGAACTGTCACATAATCCCTTAGGGTCGATTTATACTGCCTAAGAAATGTCTAAATTTATGAGGATGAGATGAATGTACAGTGCTAGCCTCAGCAGCACAATCTCAGGAGCAGTATTAGGGATAATGCGTTAAAAGTAACTTGTGTTATGTAGCTCAAATACTTTTTAAAGTAACAAGTAACCTAACTCAATACTTATTTAAATGAAGTAAAAATACCTGTGTTATTATTACTCTGGCAGCTCTGGGTGTAAGGTGAGATGCACATGTACTGGTATTTCCATCTTTTGCAGGGCTCGGTCATACAGCCAAGCAAAAAAGTGTGTACTGCATGCAAACCTGTAACCGAAACCTATAGTTTTAATCCAGTTATTCGGCGTAGATATACTGTACTGAAATAGCGTGATCGGGTGACGCAGCAGCCAGTGTTCATACTGTGAATCTTTGAGAGCTCTGGTTGAGGATGCAAAAAGGGGATGGATGTTATTTACTTCACAGCACATGGAGGACAAAACATATTTATAAAATACAAAGACAATATTTACAGGCTTCATGCTTCTGTAATTCTCACTAATCATTAGCCATTGCGCACTGCTCTTCCCATCTTTCACCTGCATAATGCATATGTGTGTACTGAGATGTCTGGCAGTAACTGGCACCACTGGACGCTAGGGATGCTTCAATCGATCAGCTGCCGATCTAAAGCGTCTGAATTTTACTTAAAAAAAAAAAATTGGCTAATCACAAAAGCTGATCGTTTAACCCCTGCTACTCTGAGTTGTACGGTAATTTAATTGCAATGCTCCTTTATATGAGGTAGTTGAACCAGCACCGTCTTTTTTTTCTTTCCTTTCTATTTTTTTTGTAGTAAACTTCCTGCTGCGTAAACAAAGAGCAGCAAGTCGAATCTTGTTTTCTGACCCCATTACTTTCTGCAGACTTTATTGTGCTGTAGTGTTTCTTTAAAGTTTAGAAAATCCAGCACGGCACCCATTTTGATATCATCTTGTAGACCCACAGTAGTTGTTATGGTTTTCAAAAGCATACGTGTGGTTTACTTCTGCACCTCTGCTAGTCACTGCCTGAAAACCAAGGTGGCTTGTGCCAGTTAACATTACCTGAGCCTTCTTGAGAAGGTTGATGATGCTAAGGCTGGTGGATGCCAGCTCCCTGCTTGGCATACTCTGCAGACATGTGGTGATGTACACTTCACAGATCTGCTGCAGTCTTGACACTTGATACATTTCTGCACAGATTAGCAGAGCCATGGCTTGCAAAACACTAGCTGAAAAGCAGATGCAAGAAAGACAAAATAAATTTGGTGTTTGTTTAAATTAAGGATACTCAATTTGTTTTTATCAAAATATTACATCTTATACATATTATACATACACCATGAACTGTCCAAGTAGTACACAGGAGTCTCTTGTCAATAATAAAGTATCTATCTATCTATCTATCTATCTATCTATCTATCTATCTATCTATCTATCTATCTATCTATTCCTGCTTTTTTCGGTTTTATTTCCACAAACACAAAATATTCTGCAGATTAAGCATTAAGAAATCCCAATTTACATTTACATTTATTTGCTTAGCAGACACATTTAATCAAAGTGATTTGCAAACATGGTCTCCCTTAATGAATACACATCAGTTTAGAGGTTTGTTTGGGAACAAGTGTTACAGGACAACATTACAAAATTGATCATCTCATATGAAGAGTTCAGAACAAGCTAGTTATAAAACCTAACAGGGAATATCAGTTAGACAGAAATTCACCAAACACGAGCCTTCAAACGCTTCTTAAACACAGTGATGGAGTCAGAATTTCAAATGGATATGTGCAGCTCGTTCCACCAGGTAATAATAAAAATTCATTATATTTTCACATAACAAGAAATTGATACCCCAGAGAGATGGCATCACTAGATGTCATTCAGCAACAGACCTGAGTGGCCGAGAAGGAGCCTAGGAACTCAGCAGTGTCTCCACGTAAATAGAGACGTAGAGCCACTGACTACTCTGATTTTGACATATTATGTGCCACCACAAGAACCCAATGTAGTGGCCGCTGTCTAGTGACCATGTGCCCGCTTCGGCTGGTTGAACACAAGACGTGCTGCTGCATTTTGAATCGTTTATGCCCTTCAGGATACATGTACCTGATAAACAAAGTGAAATCTGAGTGGGATACCATTCTAGCATTACGTTTTCTATCACTTATAACAATTTCACAGTTGTGACATTTACTAATCTGTATTTGGGCTATTGGTGATATTTGGGTATTTTTATGACCACTGGTGTTTATGCATAGATTATTTTAGACTCCATCCCTGTTACACAAACTTTAAATTTCACATCTGTTTTTGTGAAAACAGAACCTAAATCTATACAAAATGCTACAGTTACTAATGTATTATGTATGATATGCGACACCCTAAAATATTGCAGCAAGAAGAGAATGAAACTACGCTTAACATATTAATACATTGTAATTTTCTAGTTGACAAAAAAAGCATGCTTTACTACAAGACTCAGGAAGAATGTTGCACCCATGTGTAGGACAAAGTGGGCACTGCCCATTCTGCTAGGCTTTAGTGGCACACCAGGCCTATTAAGGCAGCAGATTTGATAGAAATCCAGCTTCAGCTTCCCCTAAATTACATTCCAAAGTTAGTGACTGAACTCCAGCTTGCACCAGGATCTGCTTGTACTTCACTTGATAACAAAGGTTGTAAATTGGAGTTGAACCTCCATCTTTGCAGAGGTGTCACTAACAGACTTCTTGAGCCAGAAGGAGTGAAAGGGACTCAAGCCAGAACAAAGAGCTGTAAATCAATGAATGACAACTGTGATGGACAGACCAACACACTGATTTTGTAACTGGAAGTGACTTGAATTCAATCATGAGAGGTGCCACTTTCATTTATAAACTAGTTACACTCATCCCTCTAAAGATTCTCAGATTCCCTCACTGAACTCCTTGGAGGCTCTCTTGGTGCTCTCACTCTGCAAAATGAGCTTCTAAAACCTCTCTCTGAAACCAGAAAGCTGATGAGCGGCTCTCTATTTGGGGAGCCGAAAGTTGAGATCTGTTCAGAAGCCCGTTCAAAAGGCAAACTAAAAACTACTCTGCAGTCTGTTCAGAAGCTGCCATTACTTCCAAGAAGAGAACGTTGGCATCTGAACTCTCAGGGCAGAAAGAGTAATGCTTTTCTGTTTGAAGTTACAGAAGAAGCAACAGAAAGCGAGATGAGAAATCTGCAGCACAGAACACCCCAGCAGCAAAGAGAAAGAGTGAACTCCAACACAAGAAGAATCCTCCACATGAAGGCAGAGCAGCAACAACTCCACACAAAATCGGACATCACTTTTAAAGACTTGCTGTTGTAAAACTATTTATCTGTGCCAAGATAAATTAGAACTCTAAACAGCCAGTCTCTTCTGTGTTACATGCTTGTCTGTCTGCCACCTGACTTATACAGTATGTCAACATATATGCAGTTATGTTTCGGTAATCCTTGTGTTTAGTAGTACATTGTGTTATTCTGTTGCTTAGAATGAATGTTCCTCGGTTACCTTGATTTAAGTCTAACAGCTGAAGTCCCCCTCCTACAGAGAAAGATAAGGAAAATAAAGTAGGAGCCGCAGTGGTAGCGCTGCTGCCTTGCAGTAAGGAGACCTGGGTTCGCTTCCCGGGTCCTCCCTGCGTGGAGTTTGCATGTTCTCCCCGTGTCTGTGTGGGTTTCCTCCAGGTGCTCCGGTTTCCTCCCACAATCCAAAGACATGCAGGTTAGGTGGATTGGCGATCCTAAATTGTTCCTTGTGTGTGTGTGTGTGTGTGCCCTGCGGTGGGCTGGCGCCCTGCCTGGGGTTTGTTTCCTGCCTTACGGCCTGTGCTGGCTGGGATTGGCACCAGCAGACCCTCGGGACCCTGTAGCTAGGCTGGATAATGGATGGATGGAAGTAGGAGCCTTACTGAATTATTTAATTAACTACTGGCTTTGCCAAAGGTAAAACTGACAATTAATAAACCAAGTTAAATCTCTCCTCATTTCCTATACTAGCCTGATATCAACACTAGGCAATCCAGGGAAATTCATTAATCTAAAATAAAAACATAAAATTGAACATCCACTTCATGCAGTGTGTAATCACTTTGAACGACTTTAAATGGAAATGCTTTTACACACTCGCTAAGGAAATTCTTAGGAACGCTTTACTAATATACCAGCAGCCATACCACATGCACTTCACAACAAGCCATCCACCTGAAGCTAAGCATATTCGGGCCCGGCCAGTACTTGGATGGGAAGCCATCTTGGAAAAAGCTTGTTTTGCTTCTGGAATAGGTGCTGGACAGGCCAACAGGAGGGGCTTACCCTGTGGTCTGAATGTGTATCTCAATGCCTCAGTGCAGTGATGGGTACACTGTGCTGTAAAAATGGTGCTGTCCTTAGGATGAGACATAGAACTGAGGTCCTGATTCTCTGTGGTCGTAATAGATCCCTGCGCATCCTTTGTAAACAGCAGGGTGTATCCCGATGTCCCAAGTAAATTTCCTTCCATGGCCTAGTCATTCTAGCCCCCAATCATCCCCCTATTTCTAATTGTCTCTCTCACCTAACAGCTCACGTGTGGTTAGTGCACTGGTGCAAAAATGGCTACTGTTGCATCATCTAGGTGGATGCTGCACATTAGGGGTGGCTGAAGTGGCTCTCAACACGTGCTTTGAGAAGTAAATGTAAAGAATAATTATTAATACTTGGTAGGGCCTCCTTTTGATCTCAGAACAAACTTAATTTTTTTGGCACAGACTCCTCATTATGCTGGAAATATTCCTTAGGTTTTGGTCTATATTGATATGACTGCATCATCACGCAATTTCTGCTGATTTGCTCATGCCGTGTGTCTCCTGTTCTGCTGCATCCCATAGGTGTTCTGTTGGATTTAGAACTTGTGATCTGGAAAGCCACTGAAGAATACTGAACTTATTCTCATGTTCATGAAAACAGTTTGAGACGAATTTTGCTTGGAGATATGGTGTATTACTATGCTGGACGTAGCCACACCACCATTACACCACTACCACCACCCCGGACTGTTGACATAAGGCAGGTCGGGTGCATTGATTCATGCTGTTGGCTCCAAATTCTAAACCTTCCATCTGCATGCCTCAGTAGAAATCGAGATTTATCAGACCACACTTTGTTTTCCCAGTCTTCATCCATCCAGTTTTGGTGAGCCAGTACTCACTGCAGCCTCTGCTTTCTGTTCTTAGCTGACAGGAGTGGAACCCAACATGGACTTCTGTTGTTGTAGTCCATCTGCCACAAAGCTCGACATGTTGTGCATCCTGAGATGCTTTTCTGCTCACCGCAGTTGTACAAAATGGTTATGTGAGTTACTGTAGCCTCTCTGTCAGCTCAAACTAGTCTGGCCATTCTACTCTGATCTCTGTCATCAACAAGGTGCCTCAGTCCACAAAACTGACGCTTACTGGATGTTTTTTGTTCTGCACAATTCTGGGTAAACTCTATAGTGTATGAAAATCCCATGAGATCAGCAGTTATAGAGAGCCATCCGACACGAACAATCATGCCATGGTCATCCCATTTTTCCTCATCCTGGTGTTTGATGTGAAACTGAATTGAGTTCATGCATTGAAATGCTACTACGAGACTGGATGATTAGATAACTGCACAGATAAGCAGGTGTCCCTAGTAATCTTCTCAGTTAGTGCATACATCATGGTCAAAATGGAAAATCTGTGCCACTGCAATTACCCAGGTGTTTTGCAGCCAGTCAGACTAAATGGAAGGAAAGCGGACATTTTTTTTAAATAGCCCAAGCTCATTCCAATGAGCCCTTATAGCTGGCAAAATATCACTTTCCTTTCCAGTTAGCCTTACTCATTGCAAAATGCCTGGGCAATCTGTCTCAATGCAATTAGCCCAGTTTGCAAATGACATAAACAACGCCACCATTACATGACTCGTGCAGTGAGTGGATGAGGATAACAAACGAGTCCCTCTTCCAGACACACTAAGTATTCTTCTTGTGTGCTAACAGGTTTTTCTTTGCATTGGATCAAACCATTTGTTGTATTTTAAAACTATCCAACATTTAGATCAATTTTGTTCTCAGGCTTAAATTTTGGCAATCAGGACTACATGTTGTGACAGTTACGCGTAGCTTCCTTAGCATTATGTTTACCCCGAAAAAACGAGCCAACAACTTTGAATTTTTTTCCCCAACAAGAAAATATGTTATTATGTATACAGTAATCCCTCCTCCATCGCGGGGGTTGCGTTCCAGAGCCACCCGCGAAATAAGAAAATCCGCGAAGTAGAAACCACATGTTTATATGGTTATTTTTATATTGTCATGCTTGGGTCACAGATTTGCGCAGAAACACAGGAGGTTGTAGAGAGACAGGAACGTTATTCAAACACTGCAAACAAACATTTGTCTCTTTTTCAAAAGTTTAAACTGTGCTCCATGACAAGACAGAGATGACAGTTCCGTCTCACAATTAAAAGAATGCAAACATATCTTCCTTTTCAAAGGAGTGCGCGTCAGGAGCAGATCATGTCAGAGAGATAGAGAAAAGCAAACAAATCAATAGGGCTGTTTGGCTTTTAAGTATGCGAAGCACCGCGGCACAAAGCTGTTGAAGGCGGCAGCTCACACCCCCTCCGTCAGGAGCAGAGAGAGAGAGAGAGAGAGAGAGAGAGAGAGAGAGAGAGAGAGAAAAACAAACAAGCAAACATCAATACGTGCCCTTCGAGCTTTTAAGTATGCGAAGCACCGTGCAGCATGTCGCTTCAGGAAGCAGCTGCACAGAAGGTAGCAACGTGAAGATAATCTTTCAGCATTTTTAGATGAGCGTCAGTATCGTCTAGGTGTGCGAACAGCCCCCCTGCTCAATCCCCCTAGGTCAGGATCAGAGAAAGTCAGTGCAAGAGAGAGAGAGAGAAAAGTAAGTTGGGTAGCTTCTCAGCCATCTGCCAATAGCGTCCCTTGTATGAAATCAACTGGGCAAACCAACTGAGGAAGCATGTACCAGAAATTAAAAGACCCATTGTCCGCAGAAATCCGCGAACCAGCAAAAAATCCGCGATATATATTTAAATATGCTTACATATAAAATCCGCGATGGAGTGAAGCCGCGAAAGGCGAAGCGCGATATAGCGAGGGATTACTGTAACAGAAACATCCATCCATCCATTATCCAACCTGCTATATCCTAACTACAGGGTCACGGGGGTCTGCTGGAGCCAATCCCAGGGCGCAAGGCAGGAAACAAACCCCGGGCAGGGCGCCAGCCCACCGCAGGGCGCGCGCGCGCACACACACACACCAAGCATCCACTAGGGACAATTTAGAATCGCCACTGCACCTAACCTGCATGTCTTTGGACTGATAACAGAAACATGTAAATACCAAAACATCAACATAAATACAGTAAGAAAAGTACTGTATGTGTGGAAAGATGTCCACTGCTGCGTTTATGCAGATTTAGTTCACATTCTTCAAGATGGTGGCGCCCTGTATGGCAGTGGCCACTCTGGCTCCCAACCGAGATGTGTGATTTACATTAAATGTACTGTCTACTCCTATGCAGTTAAATACGAGAGTGGTCTATAATCCGTGTACTTTGTGCATCAGAGTTATCGAACAACTTATGCCGTGGTTTACTAGCCTTAGAACACAAAACACTCTGCAAACTGGGAATTTTATACCAGCAAGATCCAGTTGTCTGTGCAGCAGCAGACCCTTCTGTCATCCCTGACCACAGCAGGAAGCGACGCAAGCGGTGAATAGCACAGGTAAGGAAGAATTTTACTGCCCTCTGTACATGTGAAAGTAATGACCCTACAAACCTAGAAATTAAACAAAAAGCACTACATTTGTGCAGCATTTCAATTCTTTAGTTGTTTTTATTTATGCAAAATCCACACTCTCTTTAGACAAATATATTTTCTACTTTAAGCAGATGATTTGCAGTGCATCCAGGACAGCTACATTGGCTGCTGGTTTCTCCAATGTGTCATTTTGAGAGGATATATGGGAAACACGAAAACACTCATGGCCAGAGGCTACCTCAGGATCATTTGGAAACTTTTAATAAAACATTCTGAGTTTTGTTTTGAGGTCATTCTTTTGATCTGATGTTACTAATTTCAGTCTTGGTGGGACCCCAGTGGCTGCAAGTTTTTATTCTAATCAATGTCACAATGAATGAGTCGTCCCGACTTTAAACTGAGGTTTTGTTTTCATGCTGCTATTCTGTGAAATTCTGAAATGCTTGTATTTTTGCTGAAACTTTAAATGGTTAAGCTGCCTTTGGCATTTTCCTTTTGTTCACCCTCTTCAGCAGAGTTTGCTTTCTTAATGGTATCCACACTGTTGAATGGTAAAATGGAGCTGTTATTCAGTGCTGGATTCCCGTTTCTGCTCATTTGCAAGAAACGTTTCAAGTGAAACTGGCAATGACATCATTGTTCTCCTTTTTCATTTAACGGTGCCAAAATTTGGATACAATTAAGGGAGCAAACTCTATAAAAAAGGGTAAAGTAAAAAAAAAGAAATTTTACGACATTTAAAGCTATTCCAAAAATATATATATTTATTAATTTCTCTGAAATATTTTAGACCGCATAGCTAGACAGTGAGATCACCTAAAAGTAGTAATGACTTACTAATTGTAAAATTGGTTAGAATTAAAACCTGAAGTCACAGGGGTCCCCCAGGACTGAACTTGAAAACACTGCTTTAAATATTAAAGTTTTATTGCCAATGCAAAGAGAAACCAAACAAAACTTAAACATTCAGAAAAAAATGAACATGGAATGCTTTGTAGAATCAAAAGGCCTATGCACATAATTTTAAAATCATTAAAATGCAAAGTGTATCAAATATTCTGTGAAGCTGCATTTAACATACCTGGACAGCAGATGTCAGTATAGAGATACTCCAAAAAGGACAGGAACGTGTCTGTGGAGACGGCGTTTATGGACACCTCGCAACTACTTGCTTCTGCATAGTGACCACTGAACATTGCAGCCATGACTTTACAACGAGCTGACAAAACAGCACGGTGAGCTGGAATTGAGACACCTGATGAAATAAAACATGCTAAGTGAATGGACAGTGCCAAGAATCTTGTTTCACAAATACAGTATAATACGGCTTTGTTTGTGATGGTTTCTAAGAATAATCAGACTGGTTTGTAATGAGTGCTTTGTTCTGCAGAGATGCTGCTCATATCTCTCTGCAGGCCACGGTTTACTTAATAAAATTGTAGAGAGAAGAAATATAACACTTTAACCACTGAATGAGTTATTAGCCATTTGGCCAGACTATTCTTTAGTAACTGCTGAATATTCTTACGAGGAAGAAAAATGCAAGGGTGGCAATGTAATGAAATTAATGTTAAAGTTGTTCAACCACAAAATCACTTATAGAAGGAGATGAAATAAGACGACCATAGTGATGGCACAAAAGAGATTAGCTACAATAAATATGTAGATAAATAAGTGGAGAAGGAAATAAAAAGAAAATATTCAGAGCTACAGCCAATAACCAAACATAGGCATTTAATATAATAAAACAATAGAAAATATTACAGAAGGAACAGAACGGTATTTCAAGATATGCATCAGGATTATTGCCAGGCCAGTACGAAGTGTTCAGATGGAGATTTGAACAGACTGACCACCTGGATCCAAATTCTATTGAGATATAAACAATAACGTACCTAAGACGTAACCGAAACCAAGGAGTAGATCTGCATTTCTAGTAAAATGTAAGTAAAAAATGCAAATTTGAAGACCTGCGTATTTAAAATGAAGAAGGATATGACTGCACTATAGCCAAGGTTGTGTTATCACAATTATTAATTTTAAATTGTAGAAAGGTTTTTGACCTTTTGTACAATCTGAAACTGAACTGGTACACTAAAAATTGTCCACAAACTGTTTTAAGAAACGAACACTCGCTGCTAAAAGAAGTAATATCATTATGAAAGTATTATGAATATACAACAGAGAAGTTAACTTATACAGTAAGCGATTATTTATAGAGGCAAAACAGAACAAATGGAGGAGCACAGGGGCATCACCCTTACATATAAATAAAAACATTCTCATACATTTAACCTGTTGTGTTTTTCAGGTGAAATTTACGCTTTAGAAAGGCTACAAGAAAAAAAACATGCAGTAGTTTGCAGAGTTTAGCAGATGACAGAAGCCCAATGCATTCAAAAACAAATTACAAAAAATGTAGACCATCAAAAGACAGCACTTCATTTCATCTGCATATCATAATGAGCCAAAAACAGTGAACAACAAACACACGCATGTAGATATGTATTTTATCTGATCTATCCAAATCATTTACGTATACAGTACACCCCAAAAATTCGCAGGGCTTATGTTCCTAGAGCACCCACGAATTGTGAAAAACCGCAAATTTTGGATGTGGTTAAAAAAATGCCTATTTTTATAGTTTAAACCCTAAATATGCCCCTAAAACACTTTCATTTAATTTCAAACTCAGCTTAATACATTACCTAAAAAAAAGAATGTAAAGTTAAACCCGTATACTGTACAGTATTGTACTGATATATCACCCGCAGTGCTAGAATGTAAAATACCGATGTTACCGCTATATGTACAGTAATTTATGCAAGCGTATTTTCATTGCCAGAAGCCTTAGAAGGTGCAGGGCGTTTCGGTGGCATCTTGGGGCTTTAAGCCTTAAACTGCCACATACTTGGGGGTTAATGCATCCCTGGACGTCGAATACTTTTTTGCTGCACTCTAAGTAAACATCACAAGTCACAAAGAAAAGGTGAAATTTTTAATTTTTTTCATGCAAAGAGCATCACAATTACTGCAACACTGATCATTTTACACACTGCTAATGAACTGTAAAAACTATTTAAAAAAGCTACTGGAACAATATATACAAGGTGTAACTGACGCCATTGATGAAATCACAGAGCCAACTGCGTTTGAACAGGCAGCATGCAAGCACACAGAGGTAAACGCTGATGCTGGCAGGCTATAGTGCAGCGGCTCAATCCCAGAGACAGTGAGGCTGCAGGATGTCACGCTTGGGTAACAGAATTGCACAGAAACACAGGAGATTGTAGAGACAGGAACTTTATTCAAACACTTCAAACAAACATGTCTCTTTCAGAAGTTAAACGAGCTCAGTATGCAGTTAGTTCTTGATTAAAGAATAGGCAAACATCATAGGAGAGCACAAAGGGAGCGAGGCCTGCAACAACAGCAGAGGATGTCTGGGGGAGGAGAGAGAAACAAAGCAATCAGCCAAAAAAAGACAAGTGCTGTTCAGGCTTTTAAGTATGCGTAGCGTTGCGTGAGAAGCATATCACATGACAGAGCAGCCGTAAGTAAGCCCAGCAAGTAAGGGAGCAATGAGAAAGTAGTCGATCAGCATTTTTTAAGGAGCGTCTGTGTCTTCTAGGGGTGCGTTCAGCCCCCCTGCTCATAAGGGGCTGGCAGGTGTCATTAGCTGGCTGCTCAACGAATGTACGGCACTGACTGATCAGCTCCTGCGTGCTCGCAAATGGCACTGGGAAACGACTATAACCGGTTGTGGCGGTTTAAGGGTTCAGAGGAACAAAACGGAAAACACAAGCACACTCAGCTGGAGATGCATCACAGTCAATCAGCAGCAAGGAGAAATGAATAACGCTGTAGCGGTCCGGTGACACAAAGATTCACACCGTCGAGAAGATGGTGATTCATTTATTTTTATGGTGCAGATTCCAGGGATGCACCCAGCCTTGGCCCGACCCGCACACACAAACAGAGACAAAAACAAAGCAAACTGGTAATCAAACAACAAATAAAGAATATAATGAAAACAAATGAAAACTATGGCGATTACACATTAAATACAACAAAGCACAACGAAAACACACAGTATATCATGAAAAAAGGCAACGGATGAAATGTAATGATGAAAATAGATAGTCCAGAGATCCGCACGTTGAATGGGAATGTAAAGATAGTCCTACCACTAGTTCCTGAAATGGTGAAGATGGGTGGACGGGTTCAGGAGTGCTCCTTTTTTCACAGGATGGCCATGAATCCACTTACAGTCCTCATGTACACAGGCAGACGGCAGACAATTCAGACCCCAACCACGAAACGATCCAGGACAAAACGAATAAGTACAGGTAACCCAACAGAAGGCAGACAGACAGGAACTTGAAACACAAATTACAAAAACTTTTTTTTGCTTTTGGTCACCGGCCCCCTTTTTAAAAGCCGTGCTGACATCCTTTGACCCCAACAGCCCCAGCACCCTCAGCAGAAGACCAATCGGAGCCACTACAGGGACTGCTGGGAGTTGCAGTTTCAAATTCTATTGGCTATTTTCACCATCCCAAGCTGCGTTTTCCTCTGCAGTTGCTTCTTGTTCTCTCTATAGTACAGTACTGTATTGCCACGAAAAAAGCCATAAAAATTGCAGAGGATATTTGCAGTTTCCGCTAACAATTATTAGATAGGTTCTAAGGAAAAATCTGCAAATGACTGAGGCTGCGAACTCTGAACCGTGACTTCACGGGGGTCTACTGTATTAAAAATTGCAGCGGACCTAGCACTGGCCCCTGTGGGACACCATTTTTAACGTCAGCCAATTCTGTTAAGATTCCTCACACCATAACCCTCTGGTTCCTGTGTCTGAGCCAATTCTGCACATATGTACAAACAATAACCTGAACTTCCACTTTCTTTAGTTTGATGCCCAACCTCTAATGTGGCACCTTATCAGATGTTTTTTGAAAATGAAGGTAAATAATATCATATGCTCCACTTTGATTATATCCTTTTGTTGCTTCCTCATAGAATTCCAAGATGTTAGTAAAACATTACCTCCCTCATCTGATCCCATGATGACTCTTAATTAAAACTCCTATTTTTGCCATGTGTAAATCAACAAAGCTAAGCAGTAAGCTACATTTTGTAGTAAACTACATTATTTATTTAACTGGCTGATGCCTTTATCCATGGAGACTTGCATTTTGTTTGTTTTTTCCAGTTGTGAGTTGTTCATGATCACACAGTGTTAGCAGCAGGATCTGATCCCACAACCTCATGGACTGAAGCCCAAAGTCTTAACCACTATGCCACACCACCTGCTATTGTTATTATTCAGTTGTTGTAATAATAATAATAATACATTTTATTTATATAGCACCTTTCCCATGCTCAAGGCACTTACAGAACATAAGAAAGAAGTATATAGTATTGTATATTGTATATATTTATTGTATAATATATATATTGTAGTAGTAGTAGTAAGCTACATTTGTGATTTGCAGAATCTAGAATTTATCTGAATGTACAGATCTCTTACTAATAAAACAATGCTTGTTTGGGTTACAGATAGATAGATAGATAGATAGATAGATAGATAGATAGATAGATAGATAGATAGATAGATAGATAGATAGATAGATAGATAGATAGATAGATAGATAGATAGATAGATAGATAGATAGATAGATAGATAGATAGATAGATAGATAGATAGATAGATAGATAGATAGATAGGACTGTTTATCCAGTATCTATGTTAGACATCTCATAAACAGTAAACCTGCAGATGGGTATTGGAACTCTTCCTGATGAGTTTTTTCATTAAAAACATTTTTCTGAAGCTTCTGAACTTCCTCGGCTTTCTCCAGTTATGACTAATTGTATTGTCCGCCTCTGTGTATTAATTACTTCAGGTAACTAAACAGTGTTACACTACTTGAACACTAGTTGTTGAAATACTTTAATCCTGGTTTCTTGTGCACATTCCTAATAAAAAAGGGCAATGACATTTAGTGATTAAATATAATGTCTACTTTAAATTCAAGTTTTCACATGCTTGCTCCATGTTTCAAAACTAGAAGCAATGCAACTCCACTAGTTTGAGGTTGTAATTACTTTGAAGCAATAAGAGGGAGGGATACCCAGTGAAGTTGTGAGTGCATTGAAGCAATATGGGACGAATCCCCACATCACTCTTCACAGTTGCCTCCCCATGCCACACTATGGACGGTTCTAAAACTTGTAATTGAACCGATAATTGAACCCTGTGAAGTCACAATCACTTTGAAGCAATAAAGGGGAGGGGTCCCCCATGAAGTCCAGAGCGTGTAGAAGCAATAAGGGGTCAGAGGAGGAGCGCATGAACCTCCTGATCATGATGTAGTTTGCACCACCTCATCACTCTTCATAGCTGAATCCCAGGTGCACCGGCACTAAGCACCATATCAAAGCAATAAGGGGAGCTTAAAGTCCCAAGCATGTCAACGCAATAAGGGGCGAGTGTTACATGTCAAAGAAAACACCTGATGTTTACTTCTGGTAATAAAAAAAACAAAATGGTGGTATTGTTTTTAATTTGGGGTTTTCTGTACCTTTCTAGTACTACATTACTTTGTTAACATTTCACTTACTTTTTCATTTAATATTTCTGCTTAATTTATTATTAAACTTGTACTGATTTATATGATGGGGCTTGTTCACTATTGAATTATCCTTTTTCATTTAATGTAATGAATGCCCTTATCCTTACTTATCTCTATAAAGTCTGTTTACCTTCAATAAAAGTAAGTTACTATATTATTTGTGAATCAAATTACGAGTGTCCTATATTCATAAGTTGGAGTGCAACAGTGCTTAACCATGCCTCCTTAGTTCACATTTTATATTAGAAGTGCCATCGTTCCTAGAGCTATTATCTGTCCTATCCTGATCGGTCCTGTCCTGTTCCTGTAATACATTTTTTCCTTTCTTCAGTTGTCCTTTTTATGGGATCAAACGCTATAGGCTGTATAGTATAAATTGCAGAGATCCTTCAAATGTTGTGGATGACAATGACTGGCAATAACGAACCTATGATACAATACTATTAGACATATACAAACGAAAGACCTGTGTGTGTGTGTGTGTGCATGTATGGAGCAGACTGCACTGCTAATGCCCCATTGGAGTTGGTGTAAATTCTACGGAAGATGCAGAAGCTGGCTGCCCTGCTCAATTTGTGCCACAGCTGCACTCGACTGCACGTCTGTCTCATACAAAATAGACCTGTCCTGGCCCACTTGGCTGATGTCTCTGTAAGTTTAACAATATAGTAAAACTTATTGGGAATCGTCAGGTTGCTTTTTGTCCCAAAGACCACACACAGCTAGTAATTTAAAAATTATGTTTTAATTCACCCATGATCATATAAGTTAAAGAAAAATTTTAGAATAAACAAAAACCATAAATTAAAAAAATAGATGAGTAGCAATCTATTATTGTTGTATAGTTTATCAAATATAAATGTAATTCTTGAATTTGCAAGGTTACCTAGTTACTTGGTGATCATTCAACAGCAAAATTATAGTTTTTAAGTGAGATCACACCGAGAACCAAAAACACAAAAATAAAAGGCAATAAGGACCCTCTTGTAGCTAGAAGTTTACAAGAACTTGATGTTCTTGAACAAACACATGTTTAACACTATATAATCATCAATTTTAACCATCGATTCTACAAAAATAATAAATAGCCTCTCTAGTCAAAATATTCAAAAATCTGGTATGCAGTAGGTATTGCATTATTGCATTTACCTTGGACCTTAAAAACAACGTCATGGAACACAGGGGAATTGAAGAAGTATCCCAGCCAGGAAGTGGAATTAGTTGCTCTCATTATTGCTGTTTGTTCAGTTTTTTGTTGCTAGAATTAAAAAAAAAAAAAAAAAAAAAGATTATACATAGCCTTTGCTCTAAATGCCAATGCAATTTTAAGTAAATTATATTAATGTTATATTAGGTGTACTTAATTACTTTACATGAGTATCAACAAATAAGGTTTGTGTGTGTAGTCCATCCATCTTTATGTCCACTTTATGCAGATAATGACAGAACGGTACCTGAACCGATTCTGGGAGCATCATTATTTATATTTTTATTAGCAGGTTTTCTTTCAAAAAAAAAAAAAAAAAAAGTTCTTTCCATACAGTGTTGATGAATGCATTTTAACTATTTCAATTACCGAAGTCTAGGTGATGTTTCCAGAAAATAACCACATCAACCTCATTGTCTGCATTGCTTTAGCTGATGGTCTATCGACAACACAAAGGTCCTGAGACACCACCATTTCTTGTAATCCCTTAGTGCTCTTCTATAATATTGGTTTGACAGCAAGCCTATTAGTGACCACAGATCCACCATGGCAGAATCCTGGTCAACTGTAGCCCTGAATGCCTGCTAGTGCAATGCTTGGTTTTCAACAAACATTCACGGATAAATATTGATAACTTCAACTAATTTTAGACTAATTATTTGTTTTGACGATTAAAGAAAAGTAAAGGTGCAATACCAAAACCACACTATGCCAAGAGGGAGGTTGGCAGCATGTGTACCAATCACACAACGAACCACCTGGATTGGGACCTGAATGCAGCGTGTGACACCTCAGCAACACACTGGAACAGTGTGAGGTTTTTTATTTTTCTTTTTAATGTGGCCGGCGTGCCAATCCTGCCACCAACCCCCAAGTTTACCCTGTAAGTTGGAAGACTTGCCCAGGTCAAAGCAATTGCAGGTTAATGGCCTTGCTTAAGGGCCCAAAGGAGTAGAGTCACTTCTGGCATTTACGGGATTCGAACTGGCAACCATCCAATTGCCGGCGCACATACCTAGCCTCAGAGCCACCACTCAAATATTATAAAATTTATAATACTGGTCACTGTACACTGAAATACTTACTCTTGCTCTTATTACTTTTTGATTAACCAAAATTTTAATGGTCATCCTTTGCAGATTTCTTGATTCAAGCAAAAAGCAGTGACCACATTATCAATTTAATTTGCTTTATAATAGACTGTTCAGCACAAACCTCCAAGGTTCCCTGTTGTCTAGGACTGGCTCGTTTTTTCTGTGCTTCTTTTGTATTATTGAGTTGCTCATTTAATGGCGTATTGTTATCTTGTGGAGGTGCATGCTATTAATGGTGCTCTATAAAATACGGATCGATTGTTTAATTGTTACAAATCTACGCTAATCAGTTTTTAAGTATACCAAGACAAGACATCCCTCTGTCCCTGGGTAGTAAAATTCAGACCGATTATCCATCCATCCATTATCCAATCCGCTATATCCTAACTACAGGGTCACGGGGGTCTGCTGGAGCCAACCCCAGCCAACACAGGGCGCAAGGCAGGAAACAAACCCCGGGCAGGGCGCCAGCCCACCGCAGGGCACACACACACACCAAGCATACACTAGGGACAATTTAGAATCGCCAATGCACCTAACCTACATGTCTTTGGACTGTGGGGAGGAAACCGGAGTACCCGGAGAAAACCCACACGGACATGGGGAGAACATGCAAACTCCATGCAGAGAGGACCTGGAAAGCGAACGCACTTCTCTTTACTGCGAGGCAGCAGCGCTACCCACTACGCCACCGTGCAGCCCCAGACCGATTATTAATTGTTAAATTTCTTCATGGCAAACACAAATTGCAAAGTCGGAACTGTTGCAGCTAAACACAAAAGACCCGATTGCCTACTCAGACTTACTGCTTTCTTAATCTGTTAGTCATTTCATTCTTTTTAAAAGATGTCCTTTTACTCTTCTCTTTTATTTTGTTTAAATGCTTATCTTAATTGATTTTATTGTGCAACAATATTGGTTGTCTTTTAAATGTGCTATATAAATAAATATGACTTGACTTCATATGATTTTTGTTTTCATACCCATAATATGTGATAGTTCAGTCTTTTAAAGGACATTTATTTGCAGCAAGTAGTATGATAAATGCTTTAATATTAAATTGCCATTCCAGCAAAATAGTATAATATACTGTATGTTTTAATATTAAAATGAAGTTCCAGCAAAATATTATAATAAATGCTTTAATATTAAAATACAACTCATTTTGGCAAACCAAATACTGTACCTGCTCAATGCCAAGGAGAAGGCAAACTTTCTCCAAAAGGTCTTTCACATCTTTTGCGTCTACTAGTTTTTCCCTGACAGCATTCTGAAACATGTGCCACTTGGTGTTACCTGTCACACAATACAACAGACATTATTACCGTACATGGAAGCAAAACAAACAAGCCCCAGCTACCACACTTTCATCAAAAGAATACTCTCTGAAGGAGATAGGGCTGAAATTAATATAAAAAATAGATGTCAATGCAACACAGTCTTTCAGCGTCTATAAATAACCTGACCTAACAGTGTCTATGCTATTCCACAACAACAACTATTTTCCACAAATGTGAGAATTACTACTGTTAGTATTGTTTGTCTGAATTGGTGTCATTATATCATTTGGGTTTATAATACATTCAGATGCATTGGTGCCATGGTAATACACACTGTTAACAATTAGTTAATGAGCAAAATAAGTATTATTTTTACATTCCTGCATCACTTACCCAAACCTAAATAATGTAATTATTGGGTCATGGTGGGCCACCACTTTTCCCAGCAGCATCAGACATAAAGCAGGTACCATCTCTGGACAGGACACTGGCCTATCACTAGGAGCACTCGTGCACACATCTGCACACATCCACAATTTATAGTTATCATCTAACTGAACATGATGATGGAGTGATTGTTGAGGCTGCCTCATTGATCCAGAAGGCTGTGTTTAAGTCTTGACCTGGTCATTGTCGCTGTGTAGTTTTTTTCCTGTGAATTAAATATCCATCCATCCATTTTCCAACCCGCTGAATCTGAACACAGGGTCACGGGGGTCTGCTGGAGCCAATCCCAGCCAACACAGGGCACAAGGCAGGAACCAATCCTGGGCAGTGTGCCAACCCACCGCAGGACACACACAAACACACCCATACACCAAGCAAACACTAGGCCAATTTAGAATCACCAATCCACCTAACCTGCATGTCTTTGGACTGTGGGAGGAAACCCACGCAGACACGGGGAGAATTAAATATTTACGTTCATATTTATATACAGTATTGTACAGTACATGTACAATGGAATTCTTACTTGCATGTCTCCCACAGAAAGACAATAATATAATACAAACAACCGTGAAAAGAAACACTGACAGTAAAGACAACATACACAGCAAAGATGCATGCAGTAGTCAGTTATGACTGGTTGCTATGTAGGGCAATGTCTTGTGGATAAGAACGCTCCCTGAATCTAACAATTTAATGGTAATGGCTGTTTATAGCTTTCTAGAATAAAGGAAAAAGAAAAGTAGCTGTGCAGGATCACAGAGTTCTTTGGTAATATTGTTAGCCTTTCTATTGAAAAAGGTGTTATTTATGTTTTAAACAGATGGCAGCTGTGTGTCAGTTACAGTATATTTAGATTGAACTCACAACCTTCTGTAGGTTTGGCAGTCTTGAGGTGATCAGACCCCATGCCAGGATGTTATGAAAATAGTGAGGATAAATTTGACTGTAGAATTTGGTGAACACAGCTGGAGACATTGATGATTTTGCTCATATGGCCGAGGCAGCTGCACATTAATCTTGTATTGTGCCCTCTCTCTTAAAAATTGAAAACTACTGAATTGAATTGTGCAGTTTCTTTCTTTTTCTTTTATTTTACTGAGCACATTTGGTAAATTTTCCGTTGCAAGGTCAAGAATTGGTACTTACTAGAAATGAAGAACTGATGCTCAGAAAAAAAATGATTACTGTAACCCTTCTGTGTTTACAGCTTACAAAGCTGAAGCTGGCAATATCTCTCTATTATATAAAAAAAAATATTGGGACGAGACGAGACTTTTTAGCCTGGGACGAGATGTGACTTTCTCAGAGGGACACTTTCACGTCCGGCGATATGAGACTATGTGCCAAGAGATTTAACCACGCCCGGGGCCAAAAAAATAAATGACCAAGAGTAGATGACAAAGTAGAATGTCGTAAAGAAGTTCAAAAATGTTGGCACGATACACAAGCTGAAAGTACTAAAATTCAAAAGTCTCAAAAAAGTGATAGTAAAGATCACATTAGCGCAAACAAACGGAAATTATTACTCTGTGAAATATTACTCGCTCAGAGACTTATAGATCGTCTAATTTGTGTTGCCATCAGGAAAAAGTAGTGTTTCTTCCCAATGAAGAGGCATATCCGCGAGAATTAAAAGATTTGTTGTTTGGTGAAAGTGAAATCCACATACAGGACGTGAGCGGCAGAAACGCAAAGTGACTGGCACATAACGCAGGATGGGGGATTGGTGAGCGAAGCGAGCAGGGGGCAAAGCCCCCTGGTGAATTTAAATACATTTAAAATATTCTCTGCAAAACTGAAAAATGGAATTAGACAAATAGGGATGCATTTTGATTGCCTTGAATTAAGAAAGTACTGGACAGGAAACTGAAGATCAAGCTAGGCTCTCACTTAAGCATTGACTAAACATTTGATCCAGCTTGTTTCCTTGATCGATTTTGTGCCCTATCCCATTATCAATATCATCTGTCCATTCTGAAACCTACTTAATCCAGTAGAACATAGTTTCTTAAATTTTGGCTAACAGGCTGCTGGCTTTTGGGTCACACAAGGCCATGACTCACTGTTGTATTTAGTGGTAAAGAGTCATGTTCCTTTTCCCATGGATCCCCATAGGCAGTTTAAGTAGTCAACATTGCTCTGCTATGACTGGCAAGCTTTAACTCTCAGCAGCAGTTCTCCAAGTGGGGACCAAGATCTGATGGTTGTCATGGACGGAGTCTTGGAGGTGATATGAAGAGCACGATTAGGTCGTGAGAAATAAAAAGTTGAAGGAATGCTGCAATAAAGGCACAAAGGGTGGAAATGACCCCAGTCACAAGCAAGGTGCCAATTCCTGGCAGAGAAACCTCACATACATCCACAGTCACTCATATGTGGCCAATTTAAAGCTGCCAGGTAAGTACATTCTTTGTATGTGGGAGGAACACGGGGCTGCCTAGAGGGTGGTACTTGAACCCAGTGCTCTGGCGTATGAAGCGACAGCAACCAAAAAATTATCTTAACACCCCATTCAATAATGGAGACTGTATTTCAGATTATATTCTCTGGGTGACTATTGCTTGCTGATTGCCTCATATACACTCTTAAAAGTAGTGATAATCGCTGGTAGAGCACAAAATTCATGGCCCTTCTCTACAAAAGCAGATTATGGTCTCATAGCCTGAAAAAAGCATTTGCAAAACTTAATGTTATCATACTTAGTGTTTTTAGTGTTGCATTTAAAGTTTTTGTTGATGAAAAAGTTATTGTCTGAACAACTGTATTGTAGCTAAAAGTGGCTCTATTCGGACTTTTGACTGCTTAGCAAGTGATCCAAATCTGATATGAGTGTGTACAGATACTTTATATATCTTGAATGTTGCCTGCATGAGTAAAATAAATAAAGAAAATTTTGCCAGATAGATGTGATCTAACAAATGCTTGTTGCTGCACTACTTCACATCATTTCACTGCCAGATGTCTGAGAATTCATCAGCTCAGGATAACAAGGAAGAGAAACAGTAAACAGAACATTACAAACACTTTTTTGAGTGCAGTTATCACTGCTGCCAGATCTGTGTTTTGAAATGCATGGATAGATCGGAAGACAGGACTCATGAGAACACAATGTGGTGGGTTTGGATGCAAAACAGTTGTTGAAGAAGTAGTGTAAATCTTTTCTGAAAAGATTCCATGTCATTTTTTTGCTAACCATACTTCTATAAAAATATCAGATCTGCATTACATAATAGTGAAAAAATAAGAATTGAGCTGTAGTGCAAACATTGCCTTATTTTGTTTACAGAAATCAAACTGTAATCAAGCTTCAGGCTTCAGTGGTTTAATGACAGCACAGTTACTACCAAAAAAAACTGTGTAATTCTTGAAAAGAAATAGCATTTAGAAACAACAAAAAGGATAATAATCTACTATATAATAAAACACTCATTGACCAGATAATATTTACTCTTGAGTCCTTAAGAAGGTTAGCGAGTACATACGTATGTAAACCCTTGACACATATTTTTTAAGAAGTCACTACACACTGGAGAAATTCTGAAGGACTGGAAAAATGGCAAATATTATCCTGTTATATAAAAGGAATGACAGGGCAGATCCAAGGAACTATAGACCAGTAAGCTTAACTTGCATCACAGGAAAATTAATGGAAGGAATTATTAAGGGTAATATTGAGCAACACATGGTAAGAACAGGCAATTTATAAAATTGTCAGTATGGGTTCAGAAGAGGGAGGTTGTGTTTTACTAACATGGAAAGCATTTAATAAGGCGCCACATGAGAGGCTGGGCATCAAACTAAAAGAAGTGGGAGTTCAGGGTGATGTTTGCAGATAACATTAAATCCTGTCTGCTTTTCTGATAAAGTCTGAAACTATTCAACTAAACTGATTTTTAGAAACCAAGTTAAGTTAAACCTGTGCTATGCATGGCTAGTTTGTTGCAATAAGTTGAGAGATTGCAGTGGCTTTAATGTAATAATTAAACACTGAGATGCATTAATTTATGTATTTCTGTTTAAATACTTTATACAGTGGATATAAAAAGTCTACACACTCCAGTTAATATGGCATGTTTTTGTGATTTAAAAAACTAGGGGGCTTTGCTTGCTGTTCGCTTCGCATTTGTTTGCGCTAATGTGATCTTTACTATCATTTTTTGAGACTTTCGAATTTTCCTACTTCCATTATCTCTAACGTGCTCTGCATGTGTATCGCGCCAACGTTTTTGAATTCTTTACGACTTTCTACTTTGTCATCTACTCTTTGTCTTTTTCTGGCCTCGGGCGTGATTAAATCTCTTGGCACAAAGTCTAATCTCACGCGACATTAAAGTGTCTTTCTGAGAATGTCACGTCACGTCACGTCTCGTCTCGTCTCTCTGAACAGGCCTCGTCTCGTCCCAAGTTTTTTTTTATATAATAGAGAGAAATGAAACCAAGATAATTCATGTCAGACCTTTTCCCAACTTTATTGTGAAAGTGCAACGTATACAGAGGTGAAAATAAATCAAAAGTTATTTAGGGGAAGCAATGAAACATAAAAACTTACAAAAATCTAGTTGCACAAGTATGCACACCCTATTACCTAATTAAGGATGTGACTGTGTTCAGAATCAACCAACCAAATTCATTCTTAAGTCAAATAGTAGTTAGTATTCAAACTGTCATCAATTAAAGTGACTCTGATTGCCTCCAAATCAGCTGTTTCTGTAGATTATCCTGACATCATCTCAGTTGCATCCAACTGAAAAAGCCATGGTCCACAAAGAACTTTCAAAACTTGAGTGAGATCTCATAGTTGAAAGGTATCAATCAGGAAAAGGATATGAAAGAATATCCAAGGCATAAGATATATAATGGATCATAGTGAGGACAATCATCAACAAGTGGGAAAAATATGGCACAACTGTACCATTATCAAGAACAGGAGGTTCTACCAAAATTGATGAGACGATAAGGAGAAAACTGGTCATGGATGCTGCCAAGAGATCTATGACAACATTAAAGGAGCTACAGGACTTCTTGGCAAGTACATGTGAGAACCATCTCCCATATCCTTCATGTCTGGACTATGGGGTAGGATACCAAGGCAGAAATCTTTTCACATGAAGAGATGTTTTAAAAAAAATGTGTTATGGTCTAATGAGACAAAGGTTGAACTATTTGGCCGTAATTTCAAAAGGTTTGTTTGGGACAAAAACAACACAGCACATCTCCAAAAGAACACTATACCCATAGTGAAGCACCATTGTTTTGGGCTACTCTTCTTCATCCTGAACAAAGCCATTAGTCAAGGTGGATGAATCATGAAACAAACTGATTTTGACACAAAATCTTTAGGCATTTACTAGGAAGCAGAAGAAATGAAGAGGAATTTCACCTTTCAGCATAACAATGTCTGAAATCAACAAAGAAATGGCTTCACCAAAAGAAGATTAATATTCTGGAATGGCCCAGCCAGAGCCCAAACCTAAATCCCATTGAATGTCTATGGGGTTACCTGAAAAGGGTTGTGCACAGCAGATAACCTCACAATTTGCTGGATCTAGAACATTTTTGCAAGGAAAAGTGTGAAAGTATTACCAAGCAGATATACTCTTACCCAAATAGACAGGTGTTTGAACGAAGTATTAGTTTAGGGGGTGAACACATTTATGCAACCAGCTTTTTTGTAAGTTTTTATTTTTTTTCACTTAATTGCTTCTGATTTGTTTTCACTTTCTCTGTATATATACGTTACGACTACACAATATACTGTAGGTGGAAAAGGTTTTATATTGGTTTCACTTTTTTCTATCAAAAAACACGCTACTATAATAAGGGTGTCTAGACTTTTTATATCCACTGTATTTTTATTTCTACTTGGAGTTGGGGCTGGGCTGGGGCTGGCAGTTCCCTTGGCACGTCTTCATTAATGGCCTAGTGGTTGTCTGCAATGGGAAGAGGTGGGCAGAGAGGACAAGGAGTAGTCTTGTCTGACAAGCTTGCAGTGCTGTTAGATTTAGCTAACGTAATCTGTTCTATTGATGACACTGGCAACATCTCACTAGCTCCCTCTTCCGCTGACGATATAAACAGAGATGTTTTCTTTAATATAGTTTAGCAATGACTTGTTGTGCCATTCACTTGTTAGTGCATTTTTGAGTAGTGTTTTAAATATGTTCTTTTTGTTAACAGGATGGAACTCTTAACTGTATACTAAACAACTTATGCAGATTTCAAGTATCATTGGACCCACATGTGGCACGTGAAAGCAAGTGACATGATACACCAGTTTTTTTACTGTTTTGTTTTGCCTAAAAATACACAAAATATCTATTTTAACTTAAATTTATATTTTTGTGGCTGGCTCTGTAGAGATATGATGAGGGTAGTCCTTTGGATCTGGAGGTCCCCCTTCTCTGTGAAGTTTGGGGTGGACTATGCCACCCCCCTATGCCAGTGATGATAATATATTTAACTGAGACCACTTATACTATACAAGTCTTGCATCAAGTACATTTGCTTTGTCTATGTGTAATAGTTTTTCTTTTTTTTTTTTTTAAATATTGCAATTTGGTATTTAGATTTATTTTCTTTCCATACTTACTCATTTAAAATTCAGTCTGCAGTGTCCTGTTTGTAAACTTTATGAATATTCAATGTATTCATTTGAATTTTCTGACTGCTTAGGTTTCCTAACAGAGCCCAAAATCTATTAAGAAATTAATTACAACTTGAAGTGTATGTATGTGAATGCAAATCTGTGTTTGCATTTATTCACCTTGTAATAGACTGAAATCCTAATTACTAAGCAGTCTTGCTTTGTGCCGGCTGCTGTCAGAGCTGACTTAAACTGTTTATGACTTCAGCATATGCAGAAAAATCAAGGGAGGCATAAACACAATGTTGCATTTGTTCACACATTTCTGAATAAAATAAACTTAAAACTCCTAAAATTAAAACATTTCAGTAAAGATGAAATTACATGTAAACAAGCTGCTCTGCTCCTGCGGAGAGTTAACAAATGTTTAAGACACATGTGATTCCTACCTGAGTAAATAAACTGCAGTGTTTCAGGCAAGCATCTGGATAAAAGAGGATCCAAGATATGAATCTGCATAGGAGGACTGTGGACATGTCTGTTTTTGATGTTGGTGGAGGTGTCAAGAGATTCTAAAGTGTTCTCCTTTACTAACAACAGTCTCTGAGCAGCCTGTAGTGAAGAGCTCTTGACATGAGGAACACCTTGTACACTGAGCAATGCATTTAAAATCCGACTGCTGGAACACAAGACTACACGATGTGCATGCACCAGCTCCACACTAGTGCCCTCTGCACAGAAAGACACATCTGCAAATTGAGGGCTTCCCAGCAGCCCAAGAAGCTCAGAAGTGTAACTGGAATTTTGTATCTTCACAACTGGCAGTTTAACTGTAACAAGAAAGAGAAAAAATAGTTATATTGTGGGTAGCAGACAACTCTTACAAGATCTAAGGCAGTGGTTCCCAAATTCGGTCCTAGGGACCCCCTATTGTTGCAGGTTTTTGTTTCAACCAGATTCATAATAAGTGATAATAATTGAAAATAACTTATCTTATTTAGCTAGCTGGTCTTTTTATCTCTTCTCATATTCTGCACTCAGAAAAGTACAGCAGTATTATTATTAAAAGACATTCAGAAACATTTCTATTTTTTGCTATACCTATAAATTTTTACCTCTTTGTTGTGTTCCTATTACTTTTCCCTGTTCTGTGAAGTCTGCTCTCTTCGTTGTGTCCTCTTATTGACAATTAAAAACAAGCAAAGCAGACACCCAGGCAAACAAAACTAAATGATGAAAGGCTGCAACTGCTTCAGCGTCAAACCCACTATTAGCCAATAATGGGAAAGCAGAATGGAAATTACGAGCAATATAAATAAAAAAAAAAAAAAAAAAAAAAAAAAAGTCCACATATAACTGCTTAATTTTCATTTAAAATGTAATAACACACCCCAAAACACAGAAACTGGGAAACAACAGCTCACTTAATTAGGCTACAAGTCCAATTAAAAACAGAAGTTGGTTCAGACAGAAAGCTGCAGCCCCAGGGACTCCCAAGGACCAAGTTTGGGAACCACTGGTCTAAGGTGTTTATCTAGTTGTGTTTACCCAAGAAAACATGAATTTTGCCTTTTCTTTTGCATTCAATAACAGACAGAAAAAACAAATGAAGACTAGACGGGGTAAAATTTGCATAGAAATTCTAAAATATTTACAGAATTGGAAACAGATTCTTTGCTAAGTACATCTAGCAGTTTCATAGTGGACGTTTTCCTAAAATAGTTTCATGACACAAAAAAAACTCTGCACTTCTGGAAATGTTTTATCATGTCCGATATCCTTATTAAAAAGACATATAGAACAGGAAAGAAAGGAATTTCTTAAGCGATTTGTGTGGGTCTTTAAAGAGACGATCCTCCCCGACTTAATGAAGTTAACTTCAGCATGTAATGGGTGTCTATTATCACTTGACATGATTTTGAGTTTTTAATGTTGTCCTCTGACCAAATCATCTATGTCAGCCCCAATAACTTTAGCTGCATGTCTGGTAATCTGCTGGAGCTTTAAGAAATTTTGGTTTGTCAGACTACTAAACCAGGCGAAAAAGATGACAGTGAAGATGGACTGAATCACACTGCGCTAAAAAGAACAGGAGGTCCACGTCCACTTCAAACAGTCTGAGTTTACAGAGAAACACGTGCTAACTGCATTTAGAGTATACATTTTTTGTATTTATATTCCAATTAGGATTGTTACATAGGAGAGTTCCTAAGTATTTGTATTCAATCGCTATTTCTACCTCCTCTCTAAGAACAATGATGAATGAACAAATATTTCTTTGGTGTTTTTGACATTCAGAGTAAGATAGTTGTTACTGTACTAATTTACTAAACCGTCCACTTGATTTAAGTAATGGCTTTTATCCTCCGCACATGTGCGTCCAGAAGGTGTCAGCATACCTGATAATGGAACAGTGGTCATTGTTGTGCCTCAGGTTACTTGAGTACAGTGTAAATAGTAAAGGCTATATCACATTAGATGAGTTTTCCAGTGATTTTCAGTCATAGCCTTCAGTGGTGTACATCCATGAAATCTTTTGTTCAATGTGACATACCCAACAACTGAGATCAACTAGTTTGTGACTGGTTAGGATAAAATCAAACCTGTTTGATTTTCTCATTAGGCGGAGAGATGGGCTATGTATGCAGGAGAGATGTCAACCAAATGAAATAATGAACGCTCATCCGAAAGTACAATGCAGTGATGAGGAATAACAAACATGCATGTTTTGAACCACATAACAGAGAAGCTTGTGTGTCTGATGCCTTGTATTTTACATACTATGAAAAAAAGAAATAAAGGGCAGAGATTGTTGATGAACTTGCTGCAGCTGTTAACCCTTCATAAAGTGCCACTCCGTCAGGCACCTCCTATTGGCTGTCAGAAAATGGGGCAAGCACAACTGCGCTGGAAGATCCACACTTGGTCACTAAATGTGATACAGGCTGCAATTTTCATTCATGTAATTTGACACAGTGAAGTGCAGTGATGACATCAGAGACTGCATTCAGGCCGATTTGACATACCATACGACAAAAACTTACATAATGTGGCATCAGTTTAAGGTAGAAAAAACACAGCCTTGTGGAGACCCTGTATTTGATAGAATGACTTTTGAAAAAATGCCATGTACTTTGATTCCCCCTGAATGATTTAAAAGAAAGTCCTGAATCCAAAATGTAATAAATGGGTAAACATTGTGGAAAGCAGCCCAGACACAGACAGGTAGACATGTTTAAATCACCACCCACACTTTATTTACACTATTTACAGAAGTGATCACGCACCCCAGTGCCGCAGCACCAATCACCCCAAAGTCCAGGCCCTTTCACAATGCCTCTTCTTCTGACCGCCTCCACTCCTCTCCTCCGAGCTCCGTCCTCTTCCACCTGACTCCAGCCATCGAATGGAGGGAGGCGGCCCCTTTTATAGTCACCCGGATGTGTTCCAGGTGCCTCCCGACAATCTTCCGCCGGCACTCCCCAGTGTGGCATAAGTGCTTCAAAGCTCTGTACTCGTGGTCCCCATAGCCACCAGGGCGGTCGCCCTCACATGGTCTGGGGGAGGCGTAAGCCCTTCTCCGGTCCTCCTGGGCGTCCCGGCCAGGTACCACCCCCAGCCACCTGTGACAACATTCATACTGCTCAGTTTCTCAACCAATATGTGATGGTGATGGTGATTGAATGTCTAACCCCAATTCCAATGAACTTGGGATGTTGTATAAAATGTAAATAAAAACAGAACAGTGATCCCTCGCTATATCGCGCTTCGACTTTCACTCCATTGCGGATTTTAAATGTAAGCATATCTAAATATATATCACAGATTTTTTGCTGATTCGCGGATTTCTGCGGAACAATGGGTCTTTTAATTTATGGTACATGCTTCCGCAGTTGGTTTGCCCAGTTGATTTCATACAAGGGACGCTATTGGCAGATGGCTGAGAAGCTACCCAACCAGAGCACGTATTACGTATTAAATAAAACTCCTCAATGATATACGATATGCTTCCCACACGGTGCTTCACATACTTGAAAGCCTGAACAGCATGTATTGATTTTTGATGTTTGCTTTTTTCTGTTTGTCTCTCTCTCTCACTCTCTCTGACATTCTCTGCTCCTGACGGAGAGGATGTGAGCAGAGGGGCTGTTCGCACACTGGCCCAGAGGATATGGACGCTCCTCTAAAAAATGCTGAAAGACTACCTTCACATTGCTCCCTTCCTTGCAGCTGCTTTGTCCGGCGGTGCTTCGCATACTTAAAAGCCTGAACAGCCCTATTGATTTTTGATTGTTTGCTTTTCACTCTCTCTCTCTGACATTCTCTGCTCCTGACGCGCACTCCTTTGAAGAGGAAGATATGTTTGCATTCTTTTAATTGTGAGACGGAACTGTCATCTCTGTCTTGTCATGGAGCACAGTTTAAACTTTTGACTAAAGGGTGTTATTTCATGTCTAGAAGGCTCTAATAATGTTAAAAAACGTATTTAGAAGGTCGTAAACAGGTTTTCTATGCTCTAACTGCGAAAATATTCGATTTATAAATAAAGAATCCTACTTCGCGGAAATTCATTTATCGAGGTAGTCTGGAACGGATTAATCGTGATAAACGAGGGTTTACTGTACAATGATTTGCAAATCCTTTTCAACCTATATTCAACAGAATACACTACAAAGACAAGATATCGAATGTTCAAACTGATATACTTTATTGTTGTTTTGCAAATCTTCACTTATTTTGAATTTGATGCCTGCAACACGTTCCAAAAAAGCTGGGACAGGGGCATGTTTACCACTGTGTTATATCACCTTTCCTTTTAACAACACTCAATAAGCGTTTGGGAACTGAGGACACTAGTTGTTGAAGCTGTGTACGTGGAATTCTTTCCCATTCTTGCTTGATGTACAAATTCAGTTGCTCAACAGTCCGGGGTCTCCGTTGTCGTATTTTGCGCTTCATAATGCGCCACACATTTTCAATGGGAGACAGGTCTGGACTGCAGGCAGGCCAGTCTAGTACCCGCACTCTTTTACTACGAAGCCACGCTGTTATAACACATGCAGAATGTGGCTTCGCATTGTCCTGCTGAAATAAGCAGGGATGTCCCTGAAAAAGACATTGCTTGGATGGCAGCGTATGTTGCTCCAAAACCTGTATGTACCTTTCAGCATTAATGGTGCCTTCACAGATGTGCAAGTTACCCATGCCATGGACACTAACTCACCCCCATACCTTCACAGATGCTGGCTTTTGAACTTTGCGCTGATAACAATATGGATGGTCCTTTTCCTCTTTGGCCCGGAGGACACAACATCCATGATTTCCAAAAACAATTTGAAATGTGGACTCGTCAGACCACAGCACACTTTTCCACTTTGCGTCAGTCCATCTCAGATGAGCTCGGGCCCACAGAAGCCGCCGGTGTTTCTGGGTGTTGTTGATATATGGCTTTCGCTTTTCATGGTATAGTTTTAACTTGCACTTGGAGATGTAGCGACGAACTGTGTTAACTGACAATGGTTTTCTGAAGTATTCCAGAGCCCACATGGTAATATCCTTTACAGAATGATGTCGGTTTTTAATGCAGTGCCGCCTGAGGGATCGAAGGTCACGGGCATCCAGTGTTGGTATTCGGCCTTGCCGCTTACGTGCAGAGATTTTTCCAGATTCTCCGAATCTTTTGATGATATTATGGACAGTAGATGATGAAATCCCTAGATTCCTTGCAATTGTACGTTGAGAAATGTTGTTCTTAAACTGCTGGACTATTTGCCCACTCAGTTGTTCACAAAGTGGTGAACCTCGCTCCATCCTTGCTTGTGAACGACTGAGCCTTTTGGGGATGCTCCTTTTATACCCAATCATGACAAACACCTGTTTCCAATTAACCTATTAACCTGTGGAATGTTCAAAACAGGTGTTTTTTGAACATTCCTCAACTTTCCCAGTCTTTTACTGCCCCTGTCCCAGTTTTTTTGGAATGTGTTACAGGCATCAAATTCAAAATGAGTGAAGATTTGCAAAACAACAATAAAGTTTATCAGTTTGAACATTCGATATCTTGTCTTTGTAGTGTATTCAATTGAATATAGGTTGAAAAGGATTTGCAAATCATTGTATTCTGTTTTTATTTATGTTTTACACAACGTCCCAACTTCATTGGAATTGGGGTTGTAGAAGAAAAATCAAGAAATAATGCTCTGATATATGAGCATGGTTATCCAGAAAAATGTAAATGTGATGTAGAATAGCCAGCAGAGCATCTTAAATACTTCTATTTGCACTGTAAGCAAATTGGTGGTTATCTTGAAATGACTTAGTGTCTGTCATTAAAATGTTTTTCATATTGCTCAAAGCATTTCACTGGAATAGAAGTGAGCCTCACTGGACTGTAGTCATTCAGACTGTCTGGACTGGAAATTTTAAGAACTGGGATAATGATTGACTTGTTTCCACAGCTCAGGTACAATATACCACAGGTCAGGGACCAGTTAAAAAGCAAATAAAAAACTGAAGAGAGCTGCTTGAAGTAGGACTTCAGGAATCGACATGATATACCATCTGCCACCCCCCCCCCCCCCCCCCACCCCACCCCTTTTAAAGATCCCTGGATTACTGTTTGAGTACACTTAGACAGTCCTTTCCTTAATGATCATAGATTCATAGAATTCAGAATTTCAGTAAACAAATAGCTATAATAATAATCCTTTAAAATGTCTAATTTTAAAGGTGAATGCAATGATAATTCATTTAATGGGCTGGTGGGCCTATTTAGATTTATCATTTGAAATAAACATTTAAAATGTAGAGGGTCTTAATGGACTCCTATGTATATTTCAATTATGAAAACATTGCCCGTTTTTTAATGTATGTATTGTGTCTACTACTGCAGAGAAAGTTAATTTTTCTTAAAAAACATAATACTGGAGTGCACTGAATTGTTAATTATTTAACCTTAGCCATGCAAAGCTCATCTTGGTTAAAAAATATTTTTGGGGCAGCTTTTATTTGAACACTTCCATAAATACAGTTACTAAAAATGACCATTCACGCCCCTGCTTCATTCTATAACTAGAACAGACTGGAGAAAACTAATATAGAAATAATGCTCAAAACAGTTTTCATATAGCATTCAACTTTAAGTAAAATATTTTTATGCTATAATGTGTCTCTAAATACAAACTACTTCCATGTGTAGATACAGCAAAGTAATAGCACATTATTTTTTCACATCAGTTTAAGGCATACATTTTTGTAACATAGCATTTGCTCTTCTGGGTGCTACAACATGTGGCAGCTTTTTACAGAAGGCCTTTTTACAGAAGCTCACACTCTATTTTGGACAGTTATTAATGTTATAAATTATTAATGCTAAGATTTGGCTTCTGACTTGTTTCTATAAGTTACTATAATTTTTTTAAATAGATTTTTAAATTGAAGATACAGTATGCTGCTGTCATCATAGGCCCAGGCTTTGGCCCATCTCAACTGCCTTTAGGACGAGCTGTGAACCTGAGAGATGTCACAAGATGAGCATAGAAGATCTGAAGCATACCTTACATTTACAACATCTGAGAATGTAAGAGACTGAGGAACATAAAGTGGAATACATTAAAAATACCGGTACTCAGCTGGTAGCACTGTGATCACTAGTGCCTAAAGAGCTCTATTACCTTATCAAAGGAGTAGCTAGTCTGATGGTGGAAAGGGCAAAGATCCAGCACTAGGAAAAAAGGTAAGATGGAAAGGATTCAAAACTGGCCAACACCCATATAATAAGGAAAGTTCAATCACTTTTTAAGAATTATCACATCTTATGGTGAGTCACAGAGAGGTCAGGTACAGTGGCATTTGGGTACTACAGATTGCTGTCTTAAACTTACTTCAGATGCTACTTAATGCTGGATGAGTCTTGAGATTTATGTGTATAAGAAATAGTAAAAAAGCAAGCACAACACAATTAAAGCTGAAATGTATGATCCAAACTTTGGAATGCAGTCTGAATTCATCTGCATTACTGCCTAAGAAGTGGTGTGCATCATCATGTTCAATTTTATTTTAAACTCAGCAACAGATGTGCTTCACTCTGTTATCAACACTCTAATGATGAGTTATTCTGAACATTGGTGTCTTTAACCAGGGTGCTTTGGATGGAACACATTTGTATCAGCATGTTTCTTTTGTTGACACAATAAGCTGGGCCTTATGTATTCAAATGAAAATGCCTTTAAAACGTACATCTGGACAGGTCTGACCATCTTACCTTCACCTACAAGCCTGTTATTGCCTAGAGGGGGCTGGGCGGTCTTGTGGCCGTGGAACCCCTGCGGATTTTATTTTTTTCTCCAGCTGTCTGGTGTTTTTTTTTTTTCTGTCCTCCCTGGCCATCGGCCCTTACTTTTATTCTATGTTAATTAGTGTTCCCTAATTTTAATTATTAATTTTGTCTTTTTTCTCTTTCTTCATCATGTAAAGAACTTTGAGCTACATTGATTGTATGAAAATGTGCTATATAAATAAATGTTGTTGTTGTTGTTGCAGCAGCTGTCTATTATTCAAGCCAGAAGTTCTTATGTGTGTTTGGGGGGGGGGGATTTTTGTTTGTTTATTATAATATTTACACTGAACAGCTTCCACATTACAACCACCTGCCTAAAATATTACATCCCCCTCGTGCAGCCACAACAGCTCTGATTCATTGAGGCATGGACTCCACAAGACCAACAAATGTGTTCTGTGGTATCTGTTACCAAGGCTTTAGCAGCAGGTCTTTAAGTCCTGTAAGTTGCAATTGGTTCAGGTGCACGCAAAAACGAGTGCTGGTTGACCAGGGGAGGACATCGGTGTGCACGGCAGGACTACTCATGTGGTCACTCATGATATCCATACAACTGATGAGTTGCCCGTAAAGCATTGGGTTTATAAAGCCTCTCCCCAAATGATCAACATCATTTTAGAAGAGCTGTCTAAAATGCTGCAGGCTGGCATAATTGAGCCAAACTCTTCTCCATGGGCTTCGCCAGTGGTGATAGTTTGCAAAGGAGATGGGCCACATCGGTTCTGTGTGGACTACCGAGCCCCAAACGCTAAAACCCAAGTGGATGCCTACCCTATGCCTCTAATCCATGACATTCTTGAGTCTCTCCATGGGGCAATGGTGTTTTCGACTTTGGATCTACACTCCGGGTATTGGCAGGTACGGACGGGTGAAAACAGCATACAGAAGACTGCTGTGATAATCCCTGATGGTTTGTACCAGTTTCGGATTATGCCCTTTGGGCTGGTCAACGCTAGTGCTACATTTCAGAGACTAATGGAACAAGTACTGAAGGGTTTACTCCGAAAGATCTGTTTTATCTATATAGACGACATCATATAGTCTCCATATGGGACTATCCAACCCCTACCAATGTCAAAAGCCTGCAGCGTTTTTTGGGAATGGTAGTTTGGTATCTTAAATTTATACCAAACATGGCAGACATTGCAGCCCCTTTGCATCACCTCACCAAAAAGGGAGTCCTGTGGCGATGGTCAACTGAATGCCAGGAGGCGGTAAAGAAATTGAAGAACACTTTTCAGGTGCATGTGATCTTGGCACAGCTGGAACCACAACTCCAGCTTCAAGTGAATATTGATGAAAGTAACGTGGGACTCGGGATAGTTCTTACTCTATCTTGGTGTGATAACAGGGTGGAACGTGTTATCACTTGTGCCACAGGAAAATTAAGGGGTCCTGTTCTTAACTATTCAGCCAGTGAAAAAGAGTGTTTGGTTGTAGTTTGGGCTATGGAAAAGTGGCAACATTATTTGGAGGGAACAGTTTTCAGCATATATACAGATCATAATGCTTTGACCTGGGCTTTCAAGTGCTCAAACACTTCTTCCAGGCTCACTAGATGGGTGCTTAGACTTCAAGAATTCAAGTTCCAGGTTCACTACCTAAAGGGTCATGGCAATATAGTGCCAGATAAATTGTCCTGGATCCAAGAAGACACCCTACAGATGCTTGTGGCTATGGTCAAACCCTCTGTATTCGAACAGCCCCTGGACTTGCAGGTAATCACTCAAGCTCAGACAACCTGTTCTGTTTGTCAAGGGTGCAGGAAAGGTTCAGGGGGTAGACCTGGGCATATTCGCTATGAGGAACTCCAAGGGGTGCTGTATCGTGTGATACCATCAAGATATGGGCGTCACAAATATCAGCTAGTGGTTTCCCAAGAACTCATCCTAGAGTTTCTCCAGTACTTCCATGATAGTCCTTTTGAGGGGCACCTGGGGAACACTAAGACCTTGTTGAGAATCCTGGAGGTAGCATGGAGGCCCACCATCCATAAGGATGTCTGGGTCTATGTTAAAAAGTGTAGGATATGCCAACAGTACAAGATTCCCCCAGGAAAACCGGATGGTTTGTGACAGTCCACAGTGGTGAGTGAACCAGGAGGAATGGTGGGGGTAGATTTGATGGGACTATTCTCCAGGTCCAAAAACAAAAAGACTGTACTGCTGGTGGTAGTAGATTACTACTCTAAATGGATGGAACTGTTAGCCTTGCCCAATACACAGGTGGGGAAGATCTGCTCCATTTTAAGGGAAGACATCTTTAATTGCTGGGGAGTTCCGAGATATGACGGAATGGCGGTGCACATAGTTGCAGCGGCTCGGTGCTCTCCCCTTCGGAGTTTTGTTTTGTGTGTGTGTGTGTTGATTTTAGTTCGTTCTACATTCTGTTGGGCGAACATATACTACAACCGAGACGATCTTCTTAAGATCAGAGTCTGCTGTGTGGGGAGTGTTACGGCGGAATTCATTCACTCGCACAACGTTCCAATGGATATAGCCAGGACACCCGGCTCCCCGTGGATTACCATCCCCAGAGGCCGACGACGAAGGTGGCGCAGAGAGAGGAAGCAGAAGCGAGGATGCAGGGCCGGCACACTGCTAGACTACGGAAACAGCCTCACAAACCTCTGCTTCCAAGCCCTTTCCTCGCTAACACCAGATCTATTGTCAAGAAGATGGATGAACTGAGGCTTCAGTTTGCATCAGACCGCATGATCAAGGACAGTAGCTTGTTTGTGTTCACGGAAACCTGGCTCCATTCATGCATACCGGACTCGGCTATTGAGCTAACAGGCTATACGTCGCAGCGTTACGACAGAACTAGAGACTCAGAGCAGAGGAGGGTATGTGTGTGTGTACATCAATAATTGTGAATTTCCCCTTGGGATTAATAAAGTATCTATCTATCTACAGTATCTATCTGTCTATCTATCTAATAACTGGTGCACGGACGCCGTGATAGTGGATAGCCATTGTTCTCCTGACTTGGAGTATATGACTGTGAAATGTAGACCTATCTATTTACCACGGGAGTTCAATGTGGTAATGATCACCGCTGTTTACATACCACCAGCTGCTAATGCTAACTTGGCTCCGAGACATTTATACAGCAGCATTAGCAGCCAACAGAGCCATTACCCTGATGCAGTGTTCATTATCGCAGGGGACTTTAATTATGTGGATTTAAAAGCAGTGTTCCCCAAACTCCACCAGCACGTAAAGTGTGCTTCTAGAGGAGCCAAAACACTGGACAAGGTCTACTCAAACATCAAGCTGGGCTACAGAGCTAAACAGCTTCCACACATGGCCCAGTCTGACCACATGTCACTGCTGATGATTCCTGCATACACCCCTCTCCGCAAATCTGCTCTTAACACCAAAAGATCCATCACAACCTGGCCTGATGACGCCTTTCTGCAGCTGCAGGACTGCTTCAACAGGACTACCTGGGACATTTTTGAAAGTCCAGACTTGGAACTCTACACCAACAGTGTATTGTGCTACATCAAAACCTGCATTGACACTGTCACAGTGGAGAAACATATCCGTGTCTATCCAAACAAGAAGCCCTGGATGACGAGAGGTTCAGCGGCTGCTAAAGGAAAGGAACACTGCCTTTAGGTGTGGTGACAAGGCTCTCTACAGCATGACATGGTCCAACCTGAAGACAGGCATCAAAAAGGCTAAGAGGGACTATATGAGAAGGATTGAGGAGCACCTGGACAGTAATAACAGCAGGCAGGTTTGGCAGGGAGTCCAGCACTTAACCAACTACAGGACCAGCCATAGAGCTGCTGAAGGTGACGCCTCAATGGCAGAGGAGCTGAACCACTTCTTTGCTCGCTTTGAGATGGAACTACCAGAGGCAGCTGTTACACACGCAGCAGCAACTCACAACAACATCACCCCCTCCCTTAGGGTGGAGGAACACGAGGTGTGACGCTCGTTCCATGCTGTCAATCCTAGGAAGGCAGCAGGTCCCGATGGTGTCCCTGGACGTGTGTTGAGGAGCTGTGCACAGCAGCTGGCTGGGGTCTTTACAAAGATCTTTAACCTGTCACTGTCCCAGGCCTCAGTTCCTCCCTGTCTGAAATCCTCCATCTTACTCCCTTGACCAAAAAAAATCACCCATAACCTGCCTGAATGACTATCAGCCAGTAGCGCTCACCCCAGTATTTGATGAAGTGTTTTGAGAGACTGGTCCAGAATCATATCATGTCCTTCATCCCTCCCACCTTTGATGCACACCAATTTGCTAACAGGTCTACTGAGGACGCTGTTGCTGCTGCTCTCCATGCTACCCTGACTTAGCTCTGCTTTTAACACCATCCTCCCTCACAGATTGTTGGGCAAGCTGCTAGCCCTGGGACTCCCGTATTCCACCTGTATATGGATTAAAGACTTCCTGACAGACCACACACAAAGGGTTAGGGTGGGCCCTCACATCTCCTTGGCCATCAGCATCAGCATCAGCACTGACTCTCCTCAGGAATGTGTGCTGAGCCCCCTGCTCTTCACGCTGTACACACATGATTGCACCCCCGTCCACCACAGCAACACCATCGTCAAATTTGCAGATGACACCACTGTGGTGGGGCTCATCTCTGGAGAGGATGAATCTGCCTACAGGGACGAGGTGGAGCGGCTGACAGCATGGTGCACTGACAACAACCTGCTCCTGAACACAAGTAAGACCAAGGAGCTCGTTGTGGACTTCAGGAAAAAGAAAATGGAAATCAATCCACTCTCCATCGGAGGGGACTGTGTGGAGAGGGTGTCAGACTTCCGCTTCCTGGGACTCCACATCATGGAAGGCCAGTCCTGGGGTGTGAACACAGCTGAGCTGGTGAAGAAGGCTCAGCAGAAACTTTATTTCTTGAGAGTCCTCAGGAAAAATAACATCCCCCAAAAACTGCTGGTGTCCTTCTATCGCTGCTCTATCGAGAATATCCTGTGCTACTGCCTCTGCATGTGGTTTTCCAGCTACACAACAGCGCAGATGAAAACACTCAGTGGATCGTAAAGACTGCCCAGCAGATCATCGGCTGTTCTTTACCCTCTCTGGATGAACTGCACAGCTCTCGATGCCTCAAGAAAGCAAAAAACATCTTAAAAGACTCCTCACACCAGAACTTTGATTTGCTCTCAATATGAGTGCTGAGCCATGCCTCCTTACTAACCTAAAAAATACTCCATAAATAATTATGTGAATAAAGAGAATGTACCATTTCAATTGATTGCTCATCTGAATTTTTTTTAAAAAGTAATCAATACCCTAAAATAATCACACAAGAATGCTAAAACAAAGATAAACTGTTAAACTTTAACAAAATCAAATAGGAATGATAAAACAAAGATAAACTGTTAAACCTTAACAAAGTCAAGCAATTCCAGTAATGTCAGTTCAGCACTTCTAATTGTGAGTTCGGCATTTCAATCTATACAACCAAGTTCATGTAGTTCCTTTCTAGGTGCACCTTCATCACCAGAATAGCCCAGTTCAGTTGAAAACTATGAAACATTTGAAAATGTTCTTCCACATATCACAGACCAACAAAAGCAGCGCAGAGTGCAAAGTAGAAGTCAACCGTGTATGGCATTTTAGATAGAAAAAAAAAATTCCATTCAAAAATTAGAATGTGTCACGTATGCGTGTTGGAAGACCTCCTCACAGGCTTGAACAAGGTACTTGATTACCCACCACAGCGAGAGGGGGCGCTGTCGCTGATGTTCTCTTTTCCTTCTCTCCCTGAAGCTCAGAACAACTACGCAATGACGGCATTTAGCTCTACCACTTCTGGCGACTAGCCGTTATAAGAAGCTCGGCCACCCAGAGAGCAAGGGGTGTTTGACCTGAGAGTGGACCATATAGACAGAACTCCTGAACAATTAATTCTTTCAGAAAAGCTATGCAGAAGTAGCCTGTAATAAGTGCGAGAACAGCGATTTGTTTCTGTTGAAATTTGGACATTTTTCTTTGCATTTGTTTGAAGATATTAAACGGGATAAACTGTTTGGAATTCCAAATCTTGTTGTCCGTCCTGCATTACCACACTCGTTTACAACATGCTAATACATTCAGACTGTCACACACTTTGATTTTAGCTAAAAAATGGCAGATTAAGACTTGACATGATTAGAAAATAACATGAATAGATTTTAAGTGTAAGATCCTTATTTCAGGTCAATCTATAGTTTTAGAAATTACCATTTCTATGTTTATTTCTTTTCTTCATACTGTAGTTCACTAGTCTGATGAAATCTGGAGTCTATTTTTTTTCTTAGCCAGCTGCCCATTTTTAAAAAGCTAGAATTAAAAAGTAAGTTAACAATTTTTATGTTACTTATAATAAAATAACTTTTTGAATAAAATATTTAGAAGTAAATAAAGGAGAAAAATGAAGACGGGATACTAATACAAAAGGCCAAAGATTTTATCAATATTTTTTCACAAAATTAAAATGTATATTAATGGTAATTTCTGGTTTGGCAGACTTGTAGCAGGAAAGCGCTGTCTAATTAAGTGACACATTGCATTACCAGTAGGAGCTGCATTTTATTTAAGAAACTAGTTAGACTGAATCACTGTTTTGGCACGATGATCTAAATGAAAACTTGCTACAGCTTCACGTAGACTTTAGCCATCTTTCTTGCTTCGATCTCTGCAAGTAATCCAAGAACTCTTTGAAAAATTGCCAGTACTGGCGGCTAAGACAATGTGTGTTATCAGTTAATCAGTGTCCTAGGGGGAAACTATGATATTGGCAAAGGATGATTAGGATTTAGCAACAGAAGAACTGGGCAGATTTAAGTTAATGTTGTGAATAAGTTACTTAGATGTAGCTTTGAAGACAGGCAGGGAGAAAGAGCCTCTCATCAGTTAAAGAACTGACTTGATTCTCTTGCAATTTTCTAAAATTCTGTCAGACAACAGTATTGTTTTAGATCCTTTTCTTTTTTGAGACTACACATCCACATGAGACATACTGTATTTAACAAAAAATGTTTAAAAACAAGAAAAACAACTAGTTTGCTGATCACCTTCTAATATCAAAAAATCACCCACTGCCAACCACTATCAAACTGAACTATTGCCAGTCTCGTGCATCACCTGGTGAGGGAAGGACTTGGAGCTGTAAAGCAGTGAAATAACAGCACTGTAGTGGTGATGCTGCATGGAAAAAGGTAGGGCTGACACAGAGAGAAATCAGCTGATATCACCAGAAAGGAAATGCTCACAGGGTAACAGCACTACTTAAAATAGACTACAACAGCAGCCCAGGTGGTATTACACTATTGGCCAGACTCAGAAAGCTCAGGGGATGCTGGGAAGAAGATTAATCAAGCGGGCTCTTTTAAAAGGAGACAAAGATACAGAGGGGGTTGTGATCATCAATCTGTTTTCTTTCTACTCATCACTCACACCATTGGGTTACAACTACAACTACAGCTACCTTGGACTACAATTTTGTCTGAATGTTTGTGCTGTCCTATGCCTGCTTGACAGTGTAGTTGATAGCCTGTTTCATGATGGGGCCGATGCCATGCAAAAGGTTAACAGGTACAGTGAGTTCAGCCGCAATCTCTGCCCTGTTTTTTCTTTTCCCATTCTGTAATGGTACTTAAAACACAAGACATTACATAAACAACCTTCTGTTTTGCCCAATTGTGTATGAAGAAGTGATGGCTGGTATGAATAAGCAACATTTGCTGATATGAATTGTGAAAATCAGTGCCACGTATTGCCCCCACTTCCATGTGAAGCATTAACCCAGAATATGATGGCTACCTTAAAATAACAACAGCAAGCTTAAGTAACAAAGACTATGACAGACACCAGCTTGACCCAAGTATTTCTGGTACTCCCAGCCCTGTTACAATGCACAGTATAAACTTTTACACACTCTATCCTTGGTCTGACTAACCCACTCATAAATTTATTTGCAATGTAGAGTATATGACATAGAAGAGTGGGCTTCACTGTGCAGTATAGGTCAATTTGGTAGGCAGAGCTACCCTTCTAGTGACAGTACAAACTCACTGAAGTAAGGTTTGTACAGGATTAGCAACACAAAATGGTTATTACATTGTATATATTGTTTTCTTTCTTAAACACTGCAAACAGCTTAGTTTAATCTAGTCTCCTTAAAATTATTTTCCATCGGCTGTTAAGATCTGAAAGGCATCTTCATTTTTCATCAGGCAAGCAATTTTATTTGAAATAGTGCTTGTATCTTGATCATTACTTGAAATCACAGTTTGTACACAACCCTATTTAATGACTTGCTCTGTGCTATAAAGTAAGCAATAAATACAGAGTTATGGTTCAAATCAGTAGGTACCTCTGCCATGCTTACCTAATGACAATACAGGCTGTAAAGAATTAATATTTGTATTAATATACAAAAAGAATAAACACCAGAGACACATACCAGGCTGTCCTAGCTGAGGAGGCTTCAGTCCTTTGGATTTGCAGGCTTTTTTCCTTTTTAAACTTTCTGAAGATTTCTGTTTTGAACACTGCATAATGAAATACTCCAGCTGTAATGAAAGACAGAACTGTCTGACTCCAGTAAAGAAAATGTTAGAAATCTTTCAAGTACAATGCTTCACATTATTTGTTCTAAGAAGAGCTTTGAAAATGCATAATAATCTTGGCACACAAGGTAAAAAAAAAACTTTCCAGAATGTAACAATGATGCAAGTGACAACTGATTCTATTATGTGATCGTCACAACAAAAAGAACGTTATTAAATACAGTTTTTTTTTAAGCAATAACCGAGTTTTCCAGAAAGCTAACAAAGCCAGCCGAGACAACATCTCAGATTGCCGACTGCCTCCATTTTATTATTAAAGGAGGGTCATTACATTTCAAGGAAACAGCCCACCTTTAATAAATCAACAATGGTTACTTTCTCCAAATTTGTATATTAAAATTTGCATTCTCCTTTCTCAAGACTATTTTTGGTGTGTACAGTTTTGAATTCAGGTGTTCTGTTTATTATTACTGATAACCTCTGATGCTATTTGCTTTAACTGTAACTGTTGAAATTGTCTTTGGTGAACATTTTTTCCATCGACCAATAAAAGCTGCAAGTTCAGACCCTAACTGATTTAATTTTGGAATTGAATTCCAAATCAAGTTTATTTTACTCTGTCTGGGTTGGGGACTAAGACTGGTTCCTAACAAATCTCACCACAAAATATATTACTGTATTATCTTTCTTTCTTTTCTTTAACTTTTCTGGCTCCACAACATGAACACAAGATTCATTTTACTATTAATGACTGGCATGAGCTACTTACTGATTACATACAGATCTGAAAGTCACTGAAACACATCTAAAACCATCTTCTGTCTTACTCAAATATATTGACCTTGTAGTTTACCTGTTACTCCTTTCTTAAAATATATTATTTTCCATGATCAACATCACAATTAATTTCAAGGTATTCATAAGAAATTCCGCTATAGCCTGCTTATTGTTGCAACCTGTTTTGTTTCTAGTCCAAATAAGACAGTCCTGGATGAACTCAACTTCTTCCCCTCATCAATCTCCTCTCTCACTGATCCTTTTATACTGTATAATGTTTTAACATCCATGATAAATCACCAAGTGCATGGCTTTTTTACACTCCTCTCCTCACTCTACTTTTATTGACTGTAGAACCAACTGGGCAGAACTCTTCTTAACTTGACTTTCTGCAACAAAAAAGGTCTTCATTTATAAAAATCTTGAAATTGGTCCATCTTTGATTTGTACCACACTCCACTCTGCATTGTAGAGAAAAAAGGTGGACTATTATTTTGTGGCTGAACAGGACTTAGGTATTTCAGAATCTTATCTGGAACCTGGTGACTAAAGTTCAGTTAAGCCTATATCATATTACATGACTTTTCCAGCGACTTTCAGTGACAGCTTTCTTTTACATGATCTCAGCGATTTGAAAGCAGTCTGCAGTGAGCTCCTGTGAAGTTGATTGCCTAATGTGACATACCCAACGACTCGGTCCAACTTCAACTCATTACGATAAAAACAAACAGGTCTGATTTTGTCTTTAGTCAGGGGGACAGACTGTGTGTGCATGAGAACCAACAACCAATAAATGCTCAACCGTAAGTACAATGCATAGAATGTAGCTATGAGACATACGGAACACAGGTGTTTTGAACCTCTCATAGAACAGAAGCTCTTCAGTCTGATGCCTCATGGTTTGCGTTATAAAATAAAATGGGAAAAAGAAAAAAGGGCAGAGACAGGCTGAACTCACCACAGATACAGTACATCCGGAAATTATTCACAGCGCATCACTTTTTCCACATTTTGTTACGTTACAGCCTTATTCCAAAATGGATTAAATTCATTTTTTTCCTTAGAATTCTACACACAACACCCCATAATGACCATCCAACCTGATGGAGCTTGAGAGGTGCTGTAAATAGGAATGGGCGAAACTGGCCAAGGATAGGTGTGCCAAGCTTGTGGCATCATATTCAGAAAGACTTGAGGCTGTAATTGCTGCCAAAGGTGCATCGACAAAGTATTGAGCAAAGGCTGTGAATACTTATGTACATGTGATTTCTCAGTTTTTTTATTTTTAATAAATTTGCAAAAACCTCAAGTAAACTTTTTTCACATTGTCATTATGGGGTGTTGTGTGTAGAATTTTGAGGAAAAAAATGAATTTAATCCATTGTGGAATAAGGCTGTAACATAACAAAATGTGGAAAAACTGATGCGCTGCGAATACTTTCCGGATGCACTGTATTAACCCTTTGTACAGTGCCTGCTCCATCAGGGGTTGTGGACAGTCTAAACTATTTTTTTATCTTAACATTAATGCTGGAATGCATCCCAGTTATGTACACACTGTCACTTACGAAAATGCAAGCAGCCTGGCTATAAGCCAAAAGTGAATGATGCAGGGTCCTCTGCTGGCGGCAAAAGAAAATTAATATATTTATTATACAATATGAGTATAGAATTTTTTTAAGCAAACTTATTATCTGTGTTTACTGTTATTAGATACTTAAGCAAACACATTTTATTTTATAACCACACACCATATGGTTTTCAGTAATGGAAAGTATAATTAAGATAGGCTGAACTGTGAGAACAAACACAAATGATGACTATTCACACAATTGTCTAGCAGCTTAACTATTAACCAGAAAAAGAAAAAGGTCATTTTAACCTACATGCACAAAAAAAAATCTGTATAAAGGGAACCTATTATGCTATTTGAGAAATGTCGTATGCCAATGTCTGCTATTGTTTCTTTGTAGCTTTTATTTTAGTACATTTAATTTTTTTTCCTATTGTCTAGTTCTTTTCTCAATGTTCTATGGATTATAATGTCCTCATCTTCCCTGATTGAACCCTTTGCAGATCTGCTATCCATGTATTTAAATTACACTTAAGTCCCTGGTGTGTGTGTGTCATAAAAAGCAATAATCCCAAAAAACGCAGTACACGACATGTTCACATAAAACTCACGCATGCCCATTACAATAAATAAAATGTATTATTTTACTTCAGTACTAATGTTTTATAACAGTATGAGCAGTTTTAACAGATTTAATAGTTTTAGTTTTGACTGTATTTTGGAGATTAAAGTAAAATTCAATATGCCACTTTTGTAGATTACTGTACTGCTCACTGTGATAGGAAAGTATGTAGTGAATCAGATGGAAAACAACAGGAACAGCGCTAGGAGGTAACATGATCTCTCTGAGTCCTAGTGGTTGGAAAACAACAATCTCTGGCAATAGAAAAATGTATTATCATGTCTGTATGGGTCAGCTCCACGCGCCCACTTCTCTTTTGGGAGCCTCTTGAACCCAACACCGTCGATAACGTAACCAGATGAACCAGGCAGATGAGGAGACAACACACACAAAGCAAAGGGGTAGGTGTAATGGGGGTCAGAGCTCAGAACAGTGTCCATGTGGAGGTTAAAATCAATCAAATAAACAATCCATTATAACGAGGTTAAAATTACTTGGCAGGAAACTAACTTTAAAAACACTGAGCCCTGATGCGCTCCTTTAAACATTGATGTCTTCTTGACCTAACCCTAAGCGGGTCCTTGCAGCCAAGGAGGCACCTAACCAGCAGTTCAGCCAACATTCAGTGCTGCTCCCAGGCTCAGGCCCCTGTAGCTGTCTCTGGCTCCCGGCAGGGCACCATATCAAGCCTCTGACTCCTACTGCCAGGCTCATGTCCCTGAGGTCCATTGTTCCCACGCAGGATTACTCACTGAGCTTTCCAATTCCCCTGCAGCCATGCTGCCTTTCACCCGAACTTACATGGAGTCGCTCCAACTGAGCAGTCCCTGAGTCATTCCAGCTCCCTAATTGCTCAGCTGGAGTGGCCATCAGCCCCTGAGCGTCATCTGCATGTTCCCTCGAGGGACTTCTTCCTGCCTGTCTGCTTTCTCTCTCTCTCAACCACCAGCACTGGTTCTCTCTCTCTCCTGCCTTCTCTCTCCATCTTTCAGCCCCCTTCTCAGATTCTGTTTTTCTTTTGCTTCTCTTGATTCCTCCCCTTTCTCATGCAGGTTCTTATATGCCTCCATGGGCGCAGCATCTCAATCACGCACCACAGGAAGCCAATGAAGAAATTGAGACAGATCGTGCCGTCATGTGCAGATGCGTCTTGCCCCAATTACTCCACCAATCCCCTCAGGTGCATGAACACGCACACCCACGGAGAGCGAACTGTCCAGTTCATTATTTATTTATTAGCCACCTTTTTCTGACCAGCTATATCACAATCTGAACCAAGGAAAATTCACTTACAATTGGCACTTGTCTCACCAAGGATGCTAAGAACCTAAGGGGACAGTTATACCAGGAGACAAGAATAGATAAGTTGTAGTTAAGGATGGCTGACAAAAACTGAGGAGTTTACTAAATCTGTTGTGGTGCAGCAAAAGAGTCCACTATAACATTTATAGACCTCTACTGGTCATTGGGAAGTACAGGCTACACAAAGAAGGTCAATACCTCTAAATGTCAGATTGGCTACAAAGTGTTAGGCTGCGAAAGGGAGCTTTAGGCATGTAGCCCCAGGGCCTCTTCACAGCACACATTACCGTGGATCTGTTTTCTGGGGTTGCCTTGAAAATCATCTCAAACTGGGATTATTAAGTCACCCTATCTACACACAAGGATTTCCGCACTGAAAATTAGTTAGTTAAAAGTATAAAGTAATTAGCTAGGACAAAACCAAAAACCATGTATAAGTTCTGATTCAGACAATGATACATCTTACCACTCCTCCAAAGTATTTCCCTGCATTGAAGTCATTGAGGCTGTGCAGCTCCAGATAAGTGGCTCCCAATTCCCTTGCAATCTGGAGACCCTCAGAAGAAGGAATACAGTTTCCCTTGTCAGAGGCACAAAGGGGACAAGTACAAGAAGGCCCGTCACCTGAGATTAAAAAAAAAAAAAACTGGTATTGATGACCACAGCATGTGATAATAAAGACCTTAACAAAGATGATAAATTAATTTGCCACACATTTCTCTTCTTATATGCTTGATTATGAAATGATAGATCTCCAGATCCTACCAAAGTAACTAATTAGTTTACATTTATATACAAAACATAGGATGACATGAAAAAAACAACAGCATTTCAGGAGCTATCCACAACTCATGATGTAGCCTAAACATTTTAAAATTAAATTAAAAAAAAAAGCTTGCCAGAAAAGTTCTGTGATTTGATTTCTGTGTTGCTTTGTGAAGTAAATTTAATTTCCTTCTTATTTAAATTTAACTTTATTTAATATTAACTTATTTATACATTTTATCCTTAAAAACAACAGTGAACACACAGCAAAACAGTTCACTTGATTTAAAATATTTACCCTAAATTTGAAGTTCTGACTATAAATATATTTTAATTCATTGCTTCTTTTTCAAAGGTAAGAATTCAAGATCAGATTTGATTCTGTGATGGTTTTAAGAAAATCAATTTCGAGTGATTCATTTGCAACAGTACGTAAGTGAAATTCTGGGCATAACATGAGCCAGGTGAAGCATTGGTATAAGCACAGCTAAGGAGTAAAATGTCAGTTCTCCACTTTTTCATAACAAGCCAAAACACTAAGCTAAGCTATTTGTCTCCAATTTTGTCTTTTAATACAATTTTCAGTTAAAATATTGGATTCTTATCAACACATACAAAGAAACGGTGAAATTATATTGGAGACTGGATATTCTAACAGAAAAAAAGAATTAACTCTCCACACAGGATTTAGTTATAGGCCTAGACACTTTAAGTTCTTAATTATGTACAGTATGTTCTTTACAATATTGTTTCCCTGCAGCTTATGCAAAACTAGAAAACTGGACAGTTGAATTTTTAGTTCATATATTTTTCTTTATGCTTCATGAAAATGCAGTTTGAATCAAATTATACTACAGTATTTCCAATCTGCAGATAATACAGTATGAAAATACCACCACAGGAGTCATTATTAGGATTTAGAATTAAGACTTGCTCTGTTCCTGTTCGTAACTGTAGACATTAGCATCCAGTTAAGTGCTGATGATGCCAAAATCTTCTTTCCAACAAATAAAGCCATTAATGGTGTCAACTTTTTTCTTTAGCAGAACATATTTACTTCAATTTCAGAATATATTTGATACTGAGATTAAGCTGGGTTGAAAATGTATGCATGCACAATATGTATGTTTTTGGCTTTGATCATCAATAAAAAGTATAAAGTCTAAATATGTATGGGAATATTATATTTTTATTCATTTTTATACTATTCATATAAAACTTATTTTAGTTCAGGCAAAATAATGTTAGCAAATAAACTCTCATATTATTAATACAAGAAAATGAATTATTACATTCTCCCACATAAATTAAAAATGAATGTGGGATGATAAAAAACAGACACTTAAGTCTGAGTGTTTCTGAGTGAGTGTGGATTACATAACTTTTTTTTCTATTATTTAATTTTATTACCTTAAATGATGCCCCAAATTATTAAATTAAGAAAACACATTTTTAAGGGTAAACTGAGGAGATGGCCCCATAAATGCAGACAGTATATTTTTTTTCTTAATCAGAGCGTTATTAGTAAGGTGCCCAATAAAATACACTTCAATATTTTAGATAATTATTACAATTTAAAAGTAAATCCACATTTGATAAGGTCAAAGACATGTTCCAGAATCTCACAAAATCAAGTGGATCAAAAGTAGTGCTGTATCAGTGTGTATGTTCCAAAATGAAAAACCTGAAAGATTTACCTTCACACTGAAAATAAACACCTAGTTAGAAACATGTTTTGCAGGTTTAGCCCTTCATTACAACCTGATAACTAAACAAACATAACAGGAAAAGTGTGATATTTCTGCATATGGAATTGTCTTTCATCTTTTCAGCTCTGATTACCATATACATCTGCTTCTCATTTATATTTTATAGAAGGATGTAAATGTTCAGGCAAATCTTCCAGATTGTTTCAGTTTCCAGTTTTGGACCATATAAAACATGTCCTGGAACTACCAGAAACATGCTCACCTTCCATCTATTTTGGATTGGACTCTAGAAACTCTTAAAAGTGTACATTTTCTGATAACAAAAGTACTAAGACAAGCTTAAAATTCACTAAAGAAACTACAGTAGCTTTCAGAGGTGATAGGCACAATCATTCCCAACCTAACTTGTGGTTTCCATCCTTGTTAACGTGGTTGTTGGCTGGTCATTTCCAATAAGAAAAGCATTGAAAACTATTTCAAAATGCATTAATGTCGGAATTATTGCAGCTAGTATTTCAATAAAACCTGCACATAATAGGTACAATATCCACAATGATTACACAATGATACTCTTTGATAATATTTAGGAAAGAATGATATAGGTCTTGGTTTGACTCCAAGCAAAGCAAACTTTAGGGAAGTTATTCTCCATTAGAAAAGTGTTGCAAAAGGTTTCAGAAGCTGTACAAAGAGCTTCTGTAAAAAGCCAAACTTCCACCTTGGTGACAAAGTTCTATCTATCTATCTACTAGGAAACCTTTGATGATTTTGATTTTGATTGTAGAGATATGCTGTAGTTTATAAGCATTCTAACAGTGTTTTCAGTCTTGCCAATGTTATTTGTTCAATTACAGAAAATTCTAATTGTTTTCCCTCAAGAAATTACTTTAATACTAGGGGACAAGCCCCCCTAGCGTCTTCGGCACCCAATCCCTGCCTGGCGCCTTCGGCATCCAACCCCCAGTTGCGGCCAGAATATTAATAAAATCTGTAAATGTACAAAAGAAAAATTATTTATTAGAGTCAAAATCACAAAATTCTATAAATATGTAAAAGAAAAATTAATTATAATTTAACGGAGTAAAAATCATGAAATGAGAATAAAATATTTACTCTCTTACCGACTGGAGTATTCCCGTTAAACTGAGGTCCACTATGCTCGATGCACAACTTTCTTGATATTTTAGCTTATAATTTAAAAACGGAATAACAATCTGAAAATCTAACAACATAACATTAAAGTTCGATAAATTCTGAAAAGAATGATACCATTCTTGGACAGGCGGATCGGTGCAGCATCTGCAGTAATGCGGGCTCTGCATCGGTCCGTCGTGGTGAAAAAGGAGCTGAGCCGCAAGGCGAAGCTCTCAATTTACCAGTTGATCTATGTTCCTACCCTCACCTATGGTCATGAGCTATGGGTAGTGACCGAAAGAACGAGATCGCGAATACAAGTGGCTGAAATGAGTTTCCTCCGCAGGGTGTCTGGGCTTTCCCTTAAAGACAGGGTGAGAAGCTCAGTCATCCGGGAGGGGCTCAGAGTAGAGCCGCTGCTCCTCCGCATCGAGAGGAGTCAGATGAGGTGGCTCGGGCATCTGATCAGGATGCCTCCTGGACGCCTCCCTGGTGAGGTGTTCCGGGCACGTCTAACCGGGAGGAGGCCCAGGGGAAGACCCAGAACACGCTGGAGGGACTATGTCTCTCGGCTGGCCTGGGAATGCCTCGGGATTCCCCCGGAAGAGCTAGAAGTAGTGGCCGGGGAGAGGGAATTCTGGGCATCTCTGCTCAAGCTGCTGCCCCCACGACCCGACCTCGGATAAGCGGAAGAGAATGGATGGATGGATGGATGATACCAAACATATATATGTAGGTTTTTAAATAAGTCCGATTTAAAGTGTGACAAAAAAGTCACATAAAATCGTTGCACAAAATCGTTGCACTGTTAGGCTTAGGATTTTATATATATATATATATATATAGTAGATATTAAAGAAAATATGCATAGATAGATAGATAGATAGATAGATACTATAAAATGTAAATATTTCTGAAATTAAAATTGATTGGATTTAGAGTAAATAACGTGAATTGGAAGACCTCGGTTCAATTTGTAAGTGCCACACAGGATGAACAGGCATCCCGACCAGGTGAGGAGAAGGTTCCTTACCCGGGCCGGAGGCCCCAAATGGACCAACAGGAATCCTGGCCAAGAGGGAGAGAAAGGTGCTGTACCCAGACAAAACACCCCATATAGATGGACAGACATCCCAGATGAGGAAGAGAAAGATTCTTTACCCAGACGGGAAGCCCCAGGCAGATGGCTAGACGTCCTGGACAGATATATTTGGAGTATCTTCCCTGACTAAGATAAAATGGAAGGGCAGGGAAGGACTGTCACGAGGGTTGTTTATTCCCCCAGGACAATAGATGGCAGTGGCCCTGGATATCAATGCCCGGTCTAAACCTAGTAGGGCATGCTGGGAAATGTAGTCCAGTAACGGAGCTCTGCTGGAGTCCTTGGGTGCTGCATGAGGGTGCTGCAATTACAGTGGAACCACAGGTCACGAACATCTCGGACCACGTACAAATCGGGTTACAACCAAAAAGTTTGCCAAACCTTTGCATCTTTTCACGACCACACACTTGGGTGACGAACAAGTCAGTTTCCCATTCGGTTCGTACGCGCCGATGATTTCCACACATGTTCAGTTTCTCCCTGTGCATTCCCTGTGGAGCGAGCAAGCGAGAGAGCGCGAGCGAAAGTGCGAGCGAGAGAGAGCGAGAGCATGAGTAAGCGAGAGAGCCCAAGGAGAAGAAGTAAACATTTAGTTTACTATTACACTGTGCATTCTATGGTATAATTAACTATTTTTGTGCTTAAAAATCTTTAAAAAAAAAATTATATATATATATATATATATATATATATATATATATATATATATATATATATATATATATATATATATATATATATATATATTTTACATACAGTTCGTCCGGAACGGATTAATTGTATTTACATACAATCCTATAGGGGAAATTACTTCAGGTCACAACCAAATCGGGTTGTGACCAGAGTTTTGGAACAAATTACGGTCGTGACCCGAGGTTCCACTGTATTGGGAACTTCCATATTATCTGGAAATATTTCAAACGGGCAAAACCCCTGGCACCAGAAGTACTCCCAGGTCCTCAATAAAAGAGGCCACACTGCTTTGTCCAGGCAAGTCGGAGATGAGAGCAAGGAAGGTAACTGTACTGGAGGAGAGCAGTGCAGAAGAGATGATGTAAGTGTTATGCAACGACATACTTGATGAGCATAAGTATAAGGAACTTTTTTCATGAAAATTCACAATTTGGCCACTTATGGAACTCATACAAAATATTAAAACGTAAATGCCCTAATAATTTTAGGATTATGGTAATTCTGAGGAGTGCTTACATCAGTTATCAAATAAACTAGTAAGTTAGTATCTGTAAACATGTTATTCTGAAAGGAGAAGGATATATCAAACTAGTTTATTTACAAGAGGTTTTGAGTTATACTAGGCAGGCACACAACTTCCAAAACAGACTTTCAGACATTTCCTGCTTTCCTGAACAATTATCTTTTCTTGAACCAGAACCGAGTGCCCTTTACACTTAATAGTATGGAGGCATGATGCTGAATAGAACAAGTGAATCTGAAGCAGTTCTGAAAGCTTCTAAACACAGCCTGGATCCACTGCATGCCAACTTGCAAAGTTCATACCTCTCTGATTATTATTTATCTCTTCAATTGATGTCACCTAATTATATATGGCACTACAGTCTGTGATTGTCACTGCTGACACCATAATCACAGTATACAGTATATGTTTTTGAGTGTAATGTTTTCACTGCAGTGTCACTGTATTTAATTACACTTTCAACAGTGTATCACCACTTACCACCAAACTACTGTTCTGATTTTCTTTTGATAGGCAGGTACTTCTTTACCAATAATAAAGATTATACATATTTTTTCACCATAAGAAAATGCTATCACAGCACTCTTGATTATATAGTACATCATCCTTAAAACATGCCTTACATTAAAGACATAATAACTACCAAATCATTGAATATAGAAAGCAAAATCTGTTCAAAATATGGGGTCAGCATTCAGCTGTGCACAATAACTCCTACGAAAACAAAACAGTACTTCAGAAACCTGTCTTTTAGACTGAGACAGTGTTCTAAGAAGAGGTTCATAGACCTAAATGTGATAAGATGCTTGAAGAGGTACATTTTGTGCCTGTCCAGAAGAAAATGATTGTGAGCATTTAATGTGTGATGATGGGAAACTATCAAATGATTAACACTCTTCATCCTGAAGTGTCTTCAAGCCAAGTAAAGATTATTCAGTAAAGAATATCAATTTCTATGAGTCAATGATTATTGAGAAAAATATTTAAAAGATATATTAGGATACATTTTTAGAAAGAGAATAAATGGGCAATAAAGAATCAACAAGCTCCTGGAACAATAGAGAGAGAAAATAAGTTGTTGTTTAATGAAAGTGATTCAAAGAAGCTTGTAAAAGTCTGAAAAGCATGACAGTTTGTGATTCTTTATGGCAGACAATAAGTTATCTTCTTTGGACATTCAGCAGATATAAAGTGACGATTCTATTAAATTGCACTGAAAACAGAACAGAAAGAAAACTCATCCTTCAAACAGGAAGGGATAGGCTTCCCCCTTAATGTTCAGTTTTTAATCCTACTTTTCAAGGTGCAAAGAAAAAGTGTCAGAAATCACAAAAAGTGGAGCCTTTTTTTAACCCCATGGAATATTGAGTGCAGGCCAAAATGGCATTGTTCTTTTTCCTCTAGCATGGCATTCAGACTTTCATTTCAGGCAGAGGCCTGTCAACTGAATTCTCTTAACTATACTCTTAACATTAACCTCCACCTTACCAAAAAGCAAATTCCCTAGTCAATCTAAAATCATGGGTTTCTGTGTAAAGAAATGTTAGAATTAGCCTCTCCTGGGGCCTCATGTATAAACGGTGCGTACGCACAGAAATGTTGCGTACGAACCTTTCCACGCTCAAATTGCAATGTATAAAACCTAAACTTGGCGTAAAGCCACGCACATTTCCACGGTAACTCATTCCTTGGCGTACGCAATTTATCCGCCCGGTTTTGCAGACTGGCGGCACCCAGTGTCAAAGCAGTGCTACTGTTCCTGTGTGATCACTCTTTCTTTCTTAAATCCACATTCCTGGCGTGGCTTTATAAATACACTGAAATTAACTGCATATTGTTTATTAGTGTAATGCATCTGATTGTAATTAACCTGTAGCAATATAATGGTCCAGGGAATAGCCATAGTATTCCAAATACCATAACTGCTTTAGCGTTGTAACTCTCACTGCATCTTCTTTCAGCTGCTCCCGTTAAGGGTTGCCACAGCAGATCATCTTTTTCCACATTACTCTCACTGCACCACTCAGAGTATTTATATTACTGTATCTGAGCGGGAAATCACAGCAGCAGCTGATTGGAAAGAGAATTATCGGTACACAGCATGAAGCAGATGCTGCCTGAGCCACAGCAAACGCTTTAGTCCCTGTACGGACTTCGCGGTTTAGAAACAGTTTCATCCCAAGAACTCTAAACACTAAATCAGTCCATCAACTGCTCCTTATATAATTGTTTACTTATAAGTACAATCACCTCACTGTAAACTTGCACTACAGTTATAATATTGCACAACCTGCGCCACTTTATAAAGCGCGTATTTACATGTGATGACGGTATTCATTTCTAAGATGAAATGCAGCAAAACATGTTGATTATATTATACAGATAAAACTTTAACTTCATTTAAATAATCTGTATTGTTAATAATTAAACATGTGAGGACACGGTGCCGCAGCGCTAGCTAGTTCAGTAATTGTTCCTGCCTTGCGCTGTATTATTGCTGGTGCTGACGCGACACTGGAAAGATAGACGGATATAATAATTAAACATGTACTACTAAGATATTTCAATGTTCCTTAAAAGTTTTGAAGAATCGAAGTTCTAAGCTTACAGATGGCTTCACGTCTATTACATAGCTTATTGTGTGGCGATTGAGTTTTTGGAGAAAGAAAAGTAAGGACAGGAATTGGAGGTTAGTACGTTTGAAAGAGACAGTACTGCTGTGATAAATTATTTAACTGAAGGTTGCGCATGGCGCAGCAAGCCTCTTGCGTGAGACATGAACAAGCACTGCGCCACCGTGTTCCCATGTTTAATAACATGCTTTCATTCCTATCATCATGAAAAAGATATCACGTATACATCTCAGTATTTTAATTATTCAGAGAGCTGTAATATCAAGAATGTAATGGAGTATGTGTCCTGTCGGAGAAAGAGAAAGCCCGTTTAAAAAGCAGGTAGTGATTCATACACATAGAGCACATAGAAGATCAAATACAGAACAAAGCATTTAACATGCCACTTTAGTTACAATAGGATTTGAGAAACTAGTAAATTAAACGATTTTAAGATGAAGTTTAAGATGTTCTACTTTAATGGCAAAATAAACTACGTGATTAAAGTGGAAATTTCGAGATTAAAGTTGACATTTCGTGCTTTTTTCCCCACTGTGTGCCTTTTTTTTTGTCTGTACCCTAATAAGCTTTCATATGACACTCAGACGGTGGGCTACGACTCGCTTTTTCACGGCGACTTTGATATGTGATTTCTTTTTTATTTCGGGCACTGTGCGACTTTGTGAAGTTGAGCCTTCGAGTTTCTCCGACACACTGTCACTCGATCAGCTTTCTTTTGTTGATTATACCACTGTTTAAACCAACAAATAGTACGTTTTTCCTTTGCCTCCACTTGGTATTCGCTGAAATTCTTATATTTTCTCCCGTGCTTTTCCCATTGTCTTTTCACAGAAGGCTATTTATATTGATTTGCATATTCAAAGAGGCGTAATTCTGGGAGGAGTTGGGGCGGGACAGAAGGCGCGTGCACGTGCGTTACTTTTCACGCAAATCGGGATTTATGTAGTAGAAGAACGTGAAAGTATGCGTGCGCACAGATTCCTGCATCTGGATTTTTCTGTGCGTACGCACAATCCCGCTTTTGTGCTTACGCCATGTTATAGTGTGAGTTCTACGCACGGCGTTATACATGAGGCCCCTGGTGTGCATTGTAACCCCAAGTACTATACAGATTGTGGCAGACGACCAGGGATCTTGCCGCACCGGGACGCGAGGATCAGGGAAGGACCGGGAAAGGGACAATGTCTTCCTTGGGCGCAAGAGGGCAGCCCCCCTGATTTCCATCAAGGACCACGATATGGAGCTGGGAAGCTCAACCCTGTGGAGGTCCGTGGCCAAACCCAGGGGGTGCCTGGATGGTTCCTGAGCCACGCTCCAGGAACTGCGTACATCCGGAGTGCTTCCAGGTGCAAGGGCGGCACTTCTGCCACACCAGGAAGTGCTGCCAGAAGAACATCACCAAGCACCTGGAGCACATCCGGGGCATGATAAAAGGGGCCGCCTCACTTCCTTCGAGGAGCCGGAGTCAGGAGGAGGAAGACGGAGCTTGCGAGAGAGGAGTGGAGGCGGCCAAATAGAGACAAAGGACTGGAGGAGTCGTGTGTGAGTCGCTGGAACCTGTTGTAAATAGTGTGAAATAAACCGTGTGTTGTGGACATTGGTGTTGTGTCTGTCTGTGGCCAGGCTGTTACAAGATAGAGTATTAATTACAAAAGGGTGACAATCTTTCTAGTACCTCTTAGATTCTCAGGTGACTTGAACATCTTGTTGGGCTCAAAGGGCCTGCTCTTAACTGGTTCAGGTCATATTTAACTGGTAGACACTTTTCAGTGACTTTTAATTCCTCTTCTTCATCTACTGCTCCTCTTAAATACGGTGTTCCTCAGGGATCCATTTTGGGTCTATTTTATTCTTATATACCTTCACCCTATTGGATCTATTTTTAGGAAATTTAACATTGCTTTTCATTGCTATGCAGATGATACACAGGTTTATATTCTTGTCTGCAACTCTACAACAAATCAACTCCACAACTGTCTGTCTGAACTAAGATCCTGGATGGCTAATAATTTTCTTGACCTAAATCAAAATAAAACAGAGGTGCTTATAGTGGGTCCATCAGCTAAAGCCCAAATTGGTCTTGGACTTCTCGGCTATTTCTCTGTCTTTTCCAAACCTCCAGTCCGCAATCTTGGTGTTACCTTTGACAGTAACCTCTCTTTTGAGAAACAAGTAAATTCTGTAGTCAAGAGTTGCTTTTTCCAACTTCATCTATTAGGTAAGATAAAGCCTTTTTTATCTTCTAGGGATCTTGAGATAGCTACTCATGCGTTTATTTTTTCTCGCCTCGATTACTGCAACTCGCTGTATTCTGGGATTAACAAATCTCTGATACGCAGGTTACAGATGGTCCAAAATGATGCCACTCACTTTCTTGCCCCAACCAGAAAGCATGACTCTGTTTCTCCTATTTTAGCTTCTTTACACTGGCTGCCTGTCAGTTTTATAATTGATTTTAAAATCTTGCTGCTAGTTTTTAAATCTCTACATGGGCTTGCTCCTGCCTATTTATCTGAACTGTGTGTTTTACACCAGCCATCCAGAGTGCTTTGATCTTCTGGTCAGCTGTGTCTGGTTGTCCCTCGTACCAAGTGTATAACCAAGGGGGACAGGGCTTTTGCAGCTGCTGCTCCTCGCCTGTGGAAGTCTTTACCTCATCACATAAAGGAGTCGTCTACAATTGAACTGTTTAAAACAAGATTAAAGACTCATTTCTATTCACTTGCATTCCATGACCTTCAGTAATACTGATGGTTTCCTCTTTGTGATTACTGTATATAACATGACTTCTATTTTTTATGTATATAACATGACTTCTATTTATTATGTATTTTATTTTATGTTCATATATTTTATTTCTATTTATGTTTTATGTTAATTATTTTGTTTTTCTTTTATTCTATTATTGTAAAGCACTTTGGCCACAGCATTACTATGTTGTTTTAAATGTGCTATATAAATAGACATTGACATTGACAGTCAGTCTAAACTTACCTTTGCAAGTGTTGATGGACATCCAAAAGTTTGGACTCATAGACATCCAAGAACACAATGCAAACATGGAATCTATTTCATACAAATTAGAGAGCAAACAGCAGTGCCCTCACAATATACATCTGCTTTCTGCCTGTGCTAAGCTTCAAACTTGCAGCAGACTATCTATTGTTTATGGTATAGCCCTCAACAAAAAGGCATCAGCACCATGACATGAAAGCTTTAGGATAAAAGACTACTTTGAGCCCATGAGGTAACAGGAATCAGATCATAGATCATAGTAATAAATGTTGCACTTACTGTTCTGAGGATAATGCTTCTTGTATCCTCATAGTTATGGTGTGCATTACTGATTATTGCTGCTACTCAAGCTAAAGCTGCCAGTGTATGTGTAAGAAATCTTTAGCTTCTAGATTCTTTCTACAAATTTCACAGGAAAAGTAAGCCAGTTAGAACAAAACCTCCTTCAGTTAAAACTTGCTTCTTTATATTGTCTTTGTGATGACACATATCCATATTCATAGAATGTAGGTAATAAAGAACTTAACAGGAAAGATAAAACGTTTACCCATTCTACAGGTTAACAGACGAAAACCCTGCAAAAATGTCTTAGAATCCAGAAATTAGCCTCTCCTGGTGTGCACTATAACCCAACATATACTAATAATAGAGTATTAATCAGAAAGGGGTGAGGCTCTCGCTAGTTCCTCTCACATACTCAGGTGCCTGTCTTGACCTTGCCAGAAAGGACAGCCAGAATGAAAGACACTTCTTAAGTTGGTTCTCAGGAAAGCAATTAAAGAAGAGACAGAATTTACAACCTTGGCAACCATTTATTGAATAATCTTGCTTTCCAAGGTTTCTAAGCTCAGCAGCAAAAGTGACTATAGTCCAATATCATTCATTGGCATTTTATTTACTTAAATAATTTATCCTAATGGTACCAGCAACAATGTTTCTAAGGTACTAACCATTAAACATATGTCAAGCTGCTACATTTCCTTAGCCTTCTAAAACATCTAAGGCATAATTTTGCTTCATAAATTGTAGGATATTATGGTTAATCTATGCAATGTACTGCGAGGGTAAATCAAAAAGTAAGGGCAATTTGAAAATAACACAGTAACCACAAAGGACAGAAGCAGTACAACACATTGGTGATCACTTATGGGTAATTTGAACATGTACAGCACAGAGCTCCTACATTTGTCTAGATAAAGCCAAGGTTAAGTGTGTTGTCTTTGCCTCTTATGAACAATTACACCCCAAATTTAACTTCCCAGCAGCACAATTTTTCCACTACTTTCAAATCAGAAACTTTGCTAAAAGGAACCTGCTCAATTTTCCTTGCATCCCACCCATTTCAATTCCAGAAGAAACACTGATTAAGACTCATGCAGCATCACAATAATATATAAAAAGATTTTAAAGTCCCTTCCTTTCAAAAATCCTAGGGTACAATGGGGAAAGGATCTTTTACTTAACATCTCAGAAATCAAGTAGAATAGCTCCAGCTCCATAGGCATAAAGCATTCATTTAACTTAAAAGATTTTATCAATCACATTTACCTAACTTAAAATTGTCCAAAATGTATCCAGGCCAAGATCCAACATGTGGACACTGCAAGCCACGAGGCTCTAACCTCACTGGGTCACATGTTTTGGGAGTGCACCAAATTAACATAATTTTGGACCAAAATCATGGAATTCCTATCAGACAGACTTGGTGTCACAATCACTCCTAACCCATTAACAGCTGTGTTTGGTGTACTCCCAGATGGGCTGAAGTGGAGAAGAACAAATTGATTGTTATTGCCTATACCGCACTACTCATACGTAGACTTATCCTGCTCAACTGGAAGAATCTCAGCCCACCTGTTATACTGAAAGTCAGTGGGTAAGTGACATTCTATACTATTTGAAACTGGAAAAAAATCAAATTCTCACTTAGAGGCTCTGTTCAATTTTTTATTTATGTAAACATCTAATTAATAAAATTTTAGAATAAGCATTTTTATCGGGGAAAAGGGTAATCTCACTTCTTTCTTGTTTTGAAAGATTTGTTCTTGCTTGTTGGCTTTCCTCTCTTTCTCTTGGTGAGTGTTGAATTCTGGTTTGTTAAGCTTGATTGTATGTAATGTTATAGTCTTCAATAAAAACCATAAAATATATTTAAAAAAAAATAAAGACAGACTAGGTCAAAGAACATGGACGTTCCACTGCGAGATTGCGCCATGGTCAAACAATGTGGGGTAGTTAAATTTCTTTGGACAGAAGGAGTTAAACAAGCTGAAACTACGGCATGTGCAGATCCACAGCTTATGTCCAAATGCGCAGCAACAGCAAACAAGATTCTACTGTACATCTGTTTTCTTTAATGAAGATATTCACCACGTCGATGTAGGCTTGTCTGCACGATGTTGATGGTCGACCAGATCGAGATTCACCAGGTACACTTGTTTTTCCCAAATTAAGCCTTTCTAAACATTCATAAACTTTTCTTTCAGTCATGCGGTTTCACTTCTGTACTGAATTAACATCATTCAAAGAAAACCAACTGTACAAACTTTCAAGACAACAAAAACTCTCTCTCCCAGTTCCTATCTGTTGCTAACTGTCCTACAAGCACACACACAGCTCTGTCTTCTTCCTCCCATTAGTGAACCTTTGCCCCAATATTTTCTCTCAACTCTTAGCTGAAAGTGGCTTTTATCATGATGCTTCTTTAAATCCTAGACCTTTCCTAGCCTTGTGGCATGCAGCATTATTCACATGAGAAAAAAAAAAACAGGGGTACAAAACTGCTTTGTAAACACACACAAGACCAGCAGCAACACTCATTCTGTGGTATTCAAACATTACTTTACTCTCTTCATTCAGTAAAACTAATGTCACATTACATGGCTTTCAGTCATGGGGTATGTCAGTGTTCCCAACCACAGCTGCTGATCTCAACGCTGCACCCTGTCAGTTTAAATGAATGGAAATCTCTGGGCATATCACATTTATCAGTCGAGTGCCAACCTTCAGGCACAGTCATGCTCACCCCTTTTACTGATAGCCAATAATGTGTTGCCTGTAGGAACTGGTGCTGAACAAAGGGTTAAACAGGTATGGTGAGTTCAACTGCAATCTCAGCCCTTTTTATTAAGTTTTCTGTTCTGTCATGTTACATAAAAATGAGAAATCAGACAAACAAGCTTCTGTTTTGTTTGGGAGGTCTAATACACCAGTGTTCCTTATTCCTCTTTGCTGCATTATATGCATAGAGAACTCATTAGTTGTCAGCTCTGATGCGCACAGAACCCACACCTACATCTGTAAAGAAAAATAAACCTGCTGTGGGAGCGAATCACAGACTAGATGCACAGAGTCGCTTGGCATGACACATTACGTGATTGCTTCACGGCCATGCACTGCTAACTGCTCTTAAGTAAATGACAGCAACGACTGAAAATCGTTGGTATAATGTGACAGAGCTTGAAGATGCTATAGGTAATGACATTGATAATGGCTCGACAGCTTCAGGCCTCAGGTCTGGTCATTGTCTGTGTGGGGTTTGTATGTTGTTTTTTCCCCATCTGATTACTCCATTTCCCACTAACATGTCAAAGATGTGCTTATAAGGTTATTTGGTGTCTCTAAAATCTTCCAGTATGAGTGAGCTTATGTGTGTGGATCAGTGGATACCCTCTCTGTGGTTGTTTTTTGCCTTACTCCCAATGCTGCAGATATAGTTATTGGCCCCAGTGACCCTAAATTAGACAAAGCAAGTAAAAGTAATGTACAGATAACAATAATGACCAGTACAGGCTCCTACAGCATACCCATCACTATTGCACTACCATCACCAATTTACATTGTTGACACGTTCCAAAAAGGTTCCTTTCAGCAGCCTAAAATAGACAGATAGACAGACAGACAGACACTTTATTAATCCCCAAGGGGAAATTCACATACTCCAGCAGCAGCATACTGATAAAAAACAATATTAAATTAAAGAGTGATAAAAATGCAGGTATAACAGACAGTAACTTTGTATAATGTTAACGTTTACTCCCCTGGGTGGAACTGAAGAGTCGCATAGTGTGGGGGAGGAATTAGTAAGAACTTAAGAGTCATCACACAGGCAATGTTTTTCCACTGTAATTTTACCTTCCTTTTTTCATTGACAGAAGTAACAATGTAGGAATATGTGCAGATTTTCATATGCCTCTTTCGGTACCACCATTAAACTCTGCTCTCGGTTGCCTGTGGGCACATGCATGAATGTGCTCTTCTAAGCTATTACAACTGGTTCCTGCTTACAACCAAGTATTGTTGGAATAGTCTCTATCCTAGACTATATAGTTTTTTTCACAATCTTTTCCAACTGGAAAAAATACTGGCATGTATCTTGAGATGCACATAAAATTTAAGACAAGTGATTACCTGACTCCTGTTTACAGCACACGTTTAGAGTCCTTAATTAAGTAATTTAATATTCTGGTCAATAACTCTGTATAATCATTATTAATCACCATAACATGTACAATAACACATTTACTTTATGATAAGGTTAGAAGATATTCCAAGGAAAAGCTGTGTCTGGCAGCAGTGGTTCCATTTGCAAGGAAAATGGCACAGGAAATCAGCACTGCAAGTAATGCAAATTATCAAGTTTGCATGTCTGTTGTGCTATTATGCCTCTGTACTGAAATAATCACACAAGTCTAGACCATGGTGACCTTGGAATGCAGACACTGTTCCTACAATGTTTCAAGAGTACCATGACAACATGTTCATTTTCGAGTACACTGTGTACTTCACAGTTGTGAAGTAAATCACTTGTACTTTTGTGATCAGGTGGTCAATAGAATGAGGCCTATATGGATAGGAGAGTGAGACCACGCTTAAGCTTACTGAAGCACTTCTTTTTGTACAAGGAATGAATGTAAAAATGTTAAGGTATCTAAAAAGGTCCCGTAGGTGTTATAATTAGCAGATAAGTGAAACAGTGTAAGTCATCCTCTTTGCTGTAGAAAATTAAAAAATATATAATATATAGTAAATAACACTTGTAGGAGCACACCATCTTGATTAATATCTAAATCAAAAATGCTGAATCATGTTGATTCTGCTTTGTTTCATCCATCCATCCATTATTCAACCCACTATATCCTAACTACAGGGTCACGGGGGTCTGCTAGAGCCAATCCCAGCCAACACAGGGCGCAAGGCAGGAAACAAACCCCGGGCAGGGCACCAGCCCACCGCAGGGCACACGCACACACACACACACACCAAGCACACACTACGGACAATTTAGAATCGCCAATGCACCTAACTTGCATATCTTTGGAATGTGGGAGGAAACCCATGCAGACACGGGGAGAACATGCAAACTCCACGCAGGGGGGACCCGGGAAGCGAACCCGGGTCTCCTAACTGCGAGGCAGCAGCACTACCCACTACGCAACCATGCTGCCCCCCTCTTTTTATTTTTATTTTATTTTATTGTAGAATCAACTCTCGGCAGCGGCCAGCAGGACGGCCATGTGGCGCATGCGTATGGGTGCCGTTCCCATCCCTACCATCTTTGCCATCACTTTCACTACTTCTTCATATCTTAAATCATTCTTGAGGCAGATTCAAGACTTAAGTGCCCGCTTAAGTGAAAAATTAAGGAAAACGTACTAAGAAATTGCAACACAAACATTAACTTAATCAGTTTTAATGCGAAAAGAGCCAAAAAAGAAGAGAAGAAGCAGGCTGCTAGGATGAAGAAAAGAAGAGCTGCTCATGAAGCAGCAAGCACATCAACCTCTGAGCAAACAAATGCTAAATGTACAGAGAAAGAGGATGAAAACTATGAATGCTCAAGTCAAGTGTGCAGTGTGTCGTTACTGGTTTAAAATAAACAATGAATGCACAGAAGAAGAAAATAAATATAAGCCAAGGAACAAACCCCCGCTGAAACATAACAGATTCCTGGACCTTCCAAAACTGAGTATTACTGTTGCTTGCCATTTGAATGAGTCCTCTTGCCTTAAATCACTTCCCTTCCTTTACAATATAAAGTATTATACATTCTAGAGACTGAGAGCTTCATCTGGGTTTAGGTTTTCAAAAATTCTGCTTTGTCAAACATTTGCAGACACTTTTCACCCTCACACCTATTGGGATTTTTTTAGTTATTTTATACTGTAAATAACTAATTCTTTGAAGGGTGCATCGTCCGAGTACCTCTTTAAAACATAATGAATAAAAGAAAACACAATGAATTACCTCTGAAAATGTATTTATTACTAGCTTACAGAGCAACATGAAATTTACACTACTATATAAATTTAAGTTGGAATCAGACAGGCAGATAATTCATTTTCTAAAACATTTTACATAATATAAAGCAAAGTGGAAGATCCACAGATTGCACTCGTGCCTGACAGATTAACTTTACTTTAAGTGATGCCCCACACCCCTAGAAAATGTTTGATTTTTGGTCACATCCTATACAATAGTAATATCACATTTTAAGATAAGGAAGTCAAACTTCTACGCGGTGGTGTGCTGGGGAGGCAGCATTAAGAAGAAGGACACCTCACGCCTGGACAAACTGGTGATGAAGGCAGGCTCTATTGTAGGCATGGAGCTGGACAGTTTGACATCTGTGGCGGAGCGACGGGCGCTAAGCAGGCTCCTATCAATTATGGAGAATCCACTGCATCCACTAAACAGTATTATCTCCAGACAGAAGAGCAGCATCAGCGACAGACTGTTGTCACTGTCCTGCTCCACTGACAGACTGAGGAGATTGTTCCTTCCTCAAACTATGCGACTCTTCAATTCCACCCAGGGGAGGTAAACGTTAACATTATTCAAAGTTATTGTCTGTTTTTACCTTGATTTTTGTTACTCTTTAATTTAATATTGGTTTTTGTATCACTATGCTGCTGCTGGAGTATGTGAATTTCCCCTTGGGATTAATAAAGTATCTAACTATCTATCTATCTAATTTTTGAACCACAAATTGAACTGCATGCAGTACTGTGGGTGAACAAATTGAACTCAAAAAATATATGCTTTGAACTTTGTGCATAATTTAAATTTAAACTGAGCAATATACCTTTATAAATCTCAATAATCATGTAAATGTCTCCATGAAGCTTAGACACTCAACTGAGGAGCTGGGGGAAGAAATGACATGTGATTAATGATCGAGGAGTTTAGGGGATTGGAGACCCCCATGAAGCAACGGGTGCCGGCGTGCCGCTAAGCAATGAAACACAGTTGACAAGCTTTGTCCCGTGATAACACCTGCAGTGCAGTTCAAAAACAGATGTGCTGCACTATTAAAACTGCTGCAGTACTGCCAGGACCATGAGCAGGAGAGATGGACTGACTGTAAGCAGCAGGTGTTTTATTCAATTCAGTCCCCTTTGTCCCCACCCGGCAAAAGTGATCATCAAACCTTGAAATCAGTGACGTTTTATGATCAGGGCTTGCATAGAAAGCAATACTAGGCCTTGCTCTTTTCTGCGGATCATTCCAAGATCCAAATTCCATTCTCTTAAAAAAATGTATTTGCCATTATGCATGTAGCAACAAACCCATGAGAAGGCACAATTTTGCAGCTCATTCACAGGTGACAATTGCTTGCTCCTTTTCATATCACAGAACAGATGCATTAACTAATGAATGACCTACAAATGATGGCAACACTGCAAGGCACTGATTGCACTACAATAAAGTTGGGCAATGCACCTCACTCAGTTTTGGCAAATCGAGTCATAGCCTTCCTCTTTGTTGCAGCCCCTGAAATGCCATCTTGCACCCTCTGGGGGTGCGGGCACCTCAGGTTGGGAATGGCCGCTTTCATTAATGAAGAGCAAACACATTCAGTGTATATGCTCTTGTATGTGGCTAATGCAGTATAAAATGAGTGTGAATAAGTAATATAGTACAGACACTGGTGATCAAAGTCTTATATTCAACATTGTTGTTTACTTTTTATAAAGAATTCTGAACCATAAAAGTAAGGGTTAATTTTCTAGTTGGAAAGTTGAAAATACAGTAACTCAATACAAACTCAATCCCATGTACTTTGAAGTACGTTATCGTCAAGCCTTAAAGCATAGATGATCTTCTCCCAAAAAGAAACAGTAACTAAATCAATGACAACAGGATTAAACTAAATAAACCCTGTGAACACTAATGGACTTCACACATTCTAGGAGAAACTGGAGATGCAGGAAAAACATGGCCAATAGTTGTGGCCTCTAAACATTTTTTGTATTACTCAACCTAACTTTTTAGATGCATTTATTTCAATAGTATTAGGTTAAGAATGTTTAAATGACTACAATAAAACTGTAATAATGAAGCATCTGTCAGAAAAAAACCAATATATCAACAACAAACATTAGTTTTTCTAATTTAGAACAAGATCTATATTCAACAGAATAATCAATGAATGGTTGAATAGCGACAAAGCTAGTTGCAATGCTTCTTAATTGTGCTGGTTTTAGGGTTTAGTGAATTTTCTGTACTACCTAGAATTCAAGCATGTACTGTCAGGGTTTGCTCCCCCTGCTACTGCTAAAGTTTCTGGGAGTGCAGGAAAAATCACTGGGGAACAGGGTGCTATTTGTCTCCATCCTAAGGAAGCAGAAGTCTAGAGTACTCCTGAAAATCAAAGAATCTTAACCCACCAGAAAAGGTGAAAAAAAATTAAATCTGTCCATGAATATGAAGTGAGTCAAGATGGAAGGAAAAGGCACTTTGCTTTTTGACCTGTTCTAGAAAGGAATTCTGCCTTAGAGATTATTCTGGATGGCCCAGGTAGAGGACACATGCTACAGGCCTACTTTTGACTTCAGGTCCATATGCTAACCTTCTTCTTTCTTAGTTTAGACCTGGGTTGTTTCTAAATAAATGCAATCAGTATGGCCAAATACAGTATGTCTTTTGCCCGATTTACTATCTATCCATGCACCATTAGAAGTTTGTTCAAAGTTATTAGCGTGTTTCCTAATAGAGTTCAAAGACAAGTGGTCATACTTATTTATCACTTTAAGTTGACTCAATAGGAATTTACAGATGTCTTTGTGTCACTGCATGAGGGATTAGCATTTAACCTACAGCAAAGCTTCCCAGCAGCCGTAACATGGACGGTAAGTAAAATACTTTTGTCAGTCCATGAAAGGCCAGGCCAGAGAATTATACAAATGCTACAAATCTGTCTTTCTGATAAAAACAAAGGGCTGATATGTAAAAATCACCGGTGAACCCAGAAGCCTATAATGATATTAGTCACTCATTTAGTCACTTTAGTCACTCATTTTCCATCACTGAAGGATGATCAATCACCATCAAACACAAGTAGGTTGAAATTTCAAGGGGAACCTGGGAAAGAACAATCAATCCTTATTAAAGCAGCGACTCAGAATTTCAAGGGAAATCCCCCAAAGAGTTGGCCACCACTCCATAAAACGTTTCAACTATTTGCTTGCCAAAAATGCAGATAACCACTGCTCTATAGGAGTTTATTGGAATATGCTCTGGCACCCAATAACCTCGAAGGATTAGGCAAATTCAGAATGTAATTACATTTTTATGTATAGAGATCAATGTTAAATTTTAATAAACAATCATGGAGTGGAATGTGCTGTTTAGGAAGACTCCATGATGTATTAAAAATATAAATGCATGCTTTCTTAAGGTTATAATATTTTTAGCAATTCAATATAAACAAGCATGAAAGGTGGTATGATATATTTTGTCATTTTCTTTACTGTAATTAGCTTTAGCAGAAAATCTTTCAAGTGTTTGTATTAAGCTCTTTCAGCAATACAATACTTGTATACTCACAGGTTGGTAATTCATTTGAGACCTGCTAATGTGCTCTTTTGTTATAATGCATCGGAAGAGAATATTGGATGCTGCCCAAAAATTTTCTGCAGTGTAGCCTCAGTGTGTGATTGAGTATATGAAACATAACAGTATGATAGGCCAATAGCTTTCTCAGCTGACCATCAAGCCCTTGGCGCACTGCTATCCACCTCTGTCCCCACCCAAGGCCCTTATTACCTTCATAAAGTGGAAAGCAAACCTCCAGCTGACAAGTTTAAGGATGCACAGGGAAAATTCTTTGCTACAAAAAGAAAATTAAATTAATCTGTGACCAGGAAGAGCAATGAAAGAAAAACCTTTGCGAGTGTATGAAAAGCCATCTGTAGGAAATCAAGGGACTGTCCGTTTGGCATTCTGCTCATCTCTGAAATAGCTCTCTGAAATAGAGAGCTGTCATGGACTGTAATGGGTAGATATTAAAGTGGCCCCAAAAATATATTATCTTCCCAATACCTGGGAGACAATAAAATATTTGGGGCTAGGTTATACTTCTGATCAGAACGTTTATACACATCATGGTTGCCACACATTCCCAGCATTTTTTTGACGCATCCTCTGAGCACATCCTTAGAAATTAACACTATGAATGCGCAAGTTGCAGTACCAGCAAAAATATGGGTCTCGTGTGTGCAAGTTTTGGTATGTGACGTCAGCATTGTTGTTTACTATCAATATGTGTCTGCAGGCTTGCAGCTCCAACATGATCGATCTGCGTGCTTCGATATTTTATGAATGGTTCGATGCGATGAAGCAAATCATCATGCTTAAATGCTGACATGCAAATGTCTTCATGGTGCTGTTCTTCAACCATTTCTCTCATAGACAACACGAGTGTCACATATTCCCCATTATAATGACATTATACATTTAAAGATACCACATACTGTCATGACATTCTGTGTCGCTGTGGCTATCTTTTTTTTTTGCACCTTTGCAACAGCATCAGAATGCAAGTGATTTTTAACATCTTTCTTCCATCAACTGACAACACAGTGAACATGGATGTTGTTTTCTCCCCATGATGATTTCTCGCACTGACATGTGGTGGAATCCTCCAGATTTACTTAAAGAACACTGGCAAGTATAGATAGTACATTGCTTGCGTAGCAGCAGGTTCCTCAAGCACATGCATTGCATAGCGCTAAGTACAGTATATCCCCGGCCTTACTGTCACATTTCTGTATGTGGTGGTAGTAGTAGTAGTTTATTTATATAGCGCCCTTCACAGACAAAAGGCCACAGAGTGCTGAACAGCAAATACAGTACAAATATAACAGTTAAAACAAAACATAAACAAAACCAATAACAACAATAAATAAACAAACTGGGACTATTCAGCACTGATTAAAAGCTTGTTTAAAAAGAAATGTTTTTAGTTGTTTTTTAAAAGAATCAACAGACTCGACTCCACGCTGACCACAAGGCAGGCTATTCCATAGTCTTGGTGCCACAGACTGAAAGGCACGATCCCCACGGGTTTTTAGCCGAGTGCGTGGGACAACGAGAAGGCCCTGTTGACAAGATCTTAGAGTCCGGCAAGCTGTATGGCGTTGGAGCAGGCTGCTTAGGTACTAAGGAGCTTGTCCATGCAAAGCTCTGAAAGTGAGTACCAAAACTTTAAAATGAATTCTATAAAACACTGGGAGCCACTGCAGTGTGTGCAAAATGGGGGTGATATGATCACTCCGGCTAGCACAAGTTAGGAGCCTGGCAGCTGCATTTTGAACTAACTGAAGGCGTGAGAGAGAGAGAACTTGCTCAAACCTGTAAAGAGAGCATCATCAATCAAGCCATGAGGAAATAACAAAATGAACAAGCATCTCCAATTCTAATTTTGAAACAACATTTCTTAGTTTCTTAGTTATGTGATGAAATTCTGCTGTAAACTATAGCAAGTTATTCATTTTTATTTGACTGAACTAAAAGTTGAACTCCTATTCCAGTATGTAAAATGGTATATACAAAAAAAAAAAAAAAAAAAAAAGATGTGACTCAATTCATGCCACTTAAATCTGTTTTTCATTATGGAAATGGATTTTGGGAAGCTTAGTTGTAACTTAGTTATAAAGCTTAGTAAATGTAACTTTGGGTGAGTTCTTGTGATATGAGCACTTAGGTTTGCAGCAGGATTGTCAACTAATATTTCAGCTCAGAATATTTCATAATTAAAAGGGTATTTTCATGATAGATTACTTCACTTTAATTAGCAAGCAAAATATGTGTTCAACACTATTTATTTCTCAAACACTGATAAAAGTTTCATGGTAAATAACCATGAGGGTAAATATCCTGCACTTAATATTTATTTTAAGGACATAAACCTTTCCTTTTGACTACCATACCTCTTTGAGTCAAATGTGGCAAGTGATTTTTAGTTGGGGGTCTTTCTTTTCTGGTTTTTCCTTCATTAGATTAGTTGGACAAGCTCTGTAATCATAAATCAACCCTCAAGCATTTCTGTAAGCTGGATCTGGATCTGGGATACTTGATTTCAACCTGACAATGACTGCAAACTGTGTTTTTCATATTTATCTCTCTCTTTACCATCAGAAATAACCAAGGGTGCAAATGCCCCAAGATCATTTTTCCTTTACAAAAGCCGTTTGGAACAAACATGCCTACAAATTATGCATAATATTAGTAATGATTTAATAGGAATGACTGTCACCATAATACTAAATTTCAGCTTTAATGCTCCAGCTCCACCTAATGTTGCTTAATTACATATTACAATACAATACAATTTATTTTTGTATAGCCCAAAATCACACAAGAAGTGCCGCAATCGGCTTTAACGCCCTGCCTCTTGACAGCCCCCCAGCCTTGACTCTCTAAGAAGACAAGGAAAAACTCCCAAAAAAACCTTGTAGGGAAAAATGGAAGAAACCTTGGGAAAGGCAGTTCAAAAAGAGACCCCTTTCCAGGTAGGTTGGGCATGCAGTGGGTGTCAAAAGAAGGGGGTCAATACAATACAATACACAGAATATTCACACTATCCTGCATTTACACCCTAACTATGTAAACATTTTTGTTCGTAAAATGCTGCAAACATGACAGTCAATATACCATTACCAAAACAAGAGTGAAATACTATTTTTTAACAGATTAACCAGCCAGTCACTGAAAAATCGAAGTTACTTTGTCTCAAAGTAGAAACATGTGCTTAATAAAACAGACAACTTTTCCCTCACAGTATCACTAGTGCTCCTGATGATTTTGTGAAAGGTAACAACAGCATAAAACAAAAAATTATTTTCAGATGTGGCACCAACTGACCAAGTATCACATGTCTGCTTATGGTAAGGGATAATTACTCACTCTAAATTGCTCAGATACATTAGTTAATTATATACATTATTGGATATTTATTTAAACCAGTCAGGCTGCTGCCAAAAATCTACACTAGTTAACTTATGTCCACATCTACGACTTACCTAACCGCCACAAAGCGCACCACTTGACTTTCCTGAGGACAGTAACTGTAGTATTTCCTTAACTTTGCCATGCATGGACATGTGGAAACAATTCACATTGAGCCAACAGGGAAAAGTAAGAACATATGTGCCCCCTTTGAATATCTGACACTTTTCAAATGTTCTGGCACAGCCCTCCAGTTTTTTCCTTCAGGTCTTATATACAGTATGCCACTGTCTTTTTTCTTTTCGGTTTGCAAATACCTCTTTGTTATCTCAAAACTTCCTTCCCTTAGACCTCTCTGCATTACTTCTTATCATTCACCAAAATAACTTGCTCTGTCTTGTTCCTCTGTCAGCTAAACTACTTCTCACATCTTGCTATAACGTTCAAGACCTCTTTACTGAGGGTAAGTAATCTACACTTTAAACTTTTTCTAGGTGAGTTAAATTGCAAATTGCAGAACAATAGGGCATCCAGGAAACCTATTAAAATGTGAACTTCATCAGCTTAGTTCTACAAACTCTGACTTCCTACTCCCTGATGCAGATGTCTCCCAGCATTGCAGTTTATTATTGTAATGGTGCCTGTTGATCATGTCTCCTTCTCCTAGGGACTGCTTTTTTCTATATTATCTGCCCCATGGGTTTGGGGCAGTGTGGGATTGGGTAGTTACTATGAAGGTCAGATTGTTTTTAACTTTTAATTCTGTGTTTCATATTTTATTTTCTGCTGTCATTCTATATATAAATTATCACAAAATATATACATATTTCTATAATACTTGGCATACTTAAAAGTATAAAGTTATTTTTTGTATGTTCCTAAACAGTTAACATCTTAAAAAGAAAAAACAGATTAATCTTACCATTTGCTCTAGCACCCACTGCAGCAACAATAATTGGAACAGTCCATTGTTTTATAAACTTTTTAATCATTGGAATGAAGCTGTGTTTTACTTCTTGAAAGGCAGGTTTGTTGTTGACTGAATACTTAATAACAATAATGTCTGCTTGTGCAATTGGATTGCGAGAGGAATACCAGCTTCTACCTTCAAACAGTTCCTAAAAAAAATTAAAAAAATACAAGGACTTACTGTTCCTGAAATTCTTTAAAATCGATTAGAAATAAAAATGTGCTATTTACATTAAACAAGACTACATAATTTTTTCCAGGTTAAGGATTTGAAATAAGTTAAATTGCAGACTTTAAAATAGTTCTTGCAAAAACAAAGCTTAGCTTGGAGAGTAAAGTCAGAAAGAAAGCTTTTAGCAGATTTCAAGAAACTCATAAATGAATTAAAAACAATTAGTGTGAAGTCTAAGAGTTCTGTATCGTTTTTTCCCAAAAAGCATTAAAAGGCCCCATCCATACTAGTTTATTTTCATTTAAAATCACAGACATTTGTCTGCTTTTTTGTCATTCTGTCCACATTAGCCCGTAATGTTAAATCCCTGAAAACAAACATTTTGGAAAACGCTCTCCAGAGTCAGATACTTTTATAAATGCAGAGTCAGAGTAGCGCTGTGGACAAACGAAAGCTGATTTTTTTTCCTGAAAATTATACTATAATCACACTCTGATTGGCTTCTGCTTATTTTGTGGCCCTTCCCTGACTGGATTCTGCTCATCTCATTCACTTATTAGTCACCCTTCACGAAAGAAAACCATATTCCAACATAGCATGCATTAGAAGAGTTACTTTCCATGGCGATCCTGCTGTTATCAAAGATCTCACCTACCTTGAGGCACATACAGTGAACCATTGGATAGCTGAGGTTCAGAGCATTCCAAGGATGTATAGTTTTCTATGATTTATTATATTACATGTTACAGCTGTGCATAAAAGGCAGGAAATACATTGCATGTGCAACAGCTCATCTTTAAGCATCTTTACACACAAGCTTCTGTCAGATTGTTTGGTTGACCCACACTAAGACTTAGTTTGTACTATGTAATGTCTTCTTTTTCAAAAGGGAAAACATACAGTTGAGGTAGTCCTAGAAAACTTAAAGAATGCTAGTGATACAGAATATGAAGACCTTGAGTCAGATTCTGATCATAGTTTTGACTGTATTGACAACAACACGTGACCTGCACGTAAGCATTTCTCATAGCATATATTTAAAGTGTTGCAGTGTGCAGTTTTACATCTTATATAAGTCTTATGTGTTCAATTATCATTCCTGGAGTCTGCTGCACATTCTCCCTACATCAATTTTCAACTTAGAGTAATGGCAACAAACTAGCTCACAGTTTCATGTAGGGACTCCCCTCCCCATTTAACCAAATGCCTCCGAATCATGCCATGCAAACTTTCATGGGGGACCGCTGACACATTTGGACTCTGTTTGGACTCTTTTGTTATGTAAAAGTAAATCTAATCTTCTCCAAAAGTACACTTCAACTACACTGTGCATTGCTCCATGTATCTTCTTCTTCTTTCGGCTGCTCCCGTTAGGGGTCGCCACAACTGATCATCTTGTCTGCATATTGATTTGGCAAAATTGCACACCGGATGCCCTTCCTGACATAACCCTCCTCATTTATCCAGGCTTGGGACCAGCACAAAGAAACACACTGGTTTGTGCATCCCCTGTGACTGGGTTGCATTGCTCCATGTATCTACAAGTCTTTATTAGAAGAACTATTGGTAACTGACAAAGCAAAAGAAATTCATGAGTTTACAAATGAATTTGCAAAACCTCTATACAGGTGTGTGATCATTGAGACAATTAACCAATTAGTATCACGACACACTTAAGCTAAATATAAAACGCTGGGTGACCCCAGTCTCTAATAACTACCATAGCCTGAAAACAAGATCTCAGTGACTTTATTATTGTTAAGGTACATCTGACAGTAGCATCAATGAGGTAGACATTTCAACTTCCAGACTTCACATGGAACAGTATGCTAAATTCAAGTCAGCATCGATGTCGCAGAGATAGACATCATTAGTTTAAGGTAACTAAAAGCACATGTTGTTTTGGAGAAACAAAAACAGACAAACAGCTCTCAATCATTTGACTATAACTGTCAGTCTAAAGATGAGAAGTCGTTCAATTCAGAATCATGCTAGCTTGAATTTACAGTGGGATAGGTTATACTGTACCTTAAAATGCATTTTTGCCCCATGGCTAAATAACACAATAAGTGGTTTACTGAATATTGGAAAAACGCATATGGGTAATTGAGTCATCCTACAACAAATGGATGATTGGACATGTGGAGTGTATTAAAAACATCTACAGGCCCAAATGCTGGTTTCTTACCTTACTCTGTCAAGGTAGGTGGTATATTTTTCAAGCAAGATTTGGAGTATGTACACTGATTCTCTTAGGAGGAAAATTAAAATGTAAAAAAAAGCAGCTGATCACATTCATCCTATGCCGGAGTATTTTATTCTTATGGTAAAAGTATCTTCTACAATGATCATGCTCCTATACAAAGGGTATGATAAGAGAATAATAATGATGTTAACCTATTACCACGTTCCAGTCACCATATCTTATCCTAATGTAGCAATTGTGGGAGACTCTGGAGTTTTCAAAAGATACACTAGACATCTCCTAAGGCCCTGTCACAATACAGTACACGTTTTTTCCAGCAATTTTCACTCTCAGACTTCATTTACATAATCTTATAGAGATGGAAGCAATCGCAGTGCACTCAAGTGACCACTAGTCATGGAGTCTAACATACCAAGCGAATCAGTCCAACCATATAGCCACTCACCTTGACAAAATCATCAAACAGGTATGACTTTGCCTAAATACGTAGGGGTAGATTTTGTGTGTGAGAGATAAAAACCAATGAGTGCATAGATGCAAGTACAATGCATGCAATATATTTAGGAAGAATAAGAACATGGGTGTTTTGCTACACTTGTAAAGCATTCGTTCAGTACTGGCTCTGATGGGCACAATATTATTGGTTGTCAGAAAAACAGGCCATCTTGTGATACTTTGGAAATGTGAAACTGTAGTGGAAAGTCATCATGGAGTCATGTCATTTGTCATGCCCTGGAATATTCTAGTTTTGTTATCTGACATTTCTACGTGAGGAGATGAGCACCTGTAGTTATCGAGTTTGAGATCCTTGACTAAGTTATGTAATGTGTACTGGCTTTAGGCCTGCCTCAACATGGATTTAGCATTTTCAGAATGATGTCCCTCTGCATGTGTGTGTTACTGTCTGTGTCATGTTGTGAAACTATCTACCTGACAATTCAAAAGTAAACAGCTCAACTCAAATGAAACTTGCACTATTTTTAGCATTGTAAAAAGCTAGAAGTCTGTTGATTCTGAGGTACGAAAATCATTTCAGTAAATTATGTTCTGGAGAGATCATTTTATGCCTTTTGTGCACATTTAACTGCAATATTTAACTGCTAAATGGCTATATTATGTTGTGAAAGTCATGTGCATGACACATTCATATTTTCTCTATATTTAGGTATAATGTATAACAGGCTAATCAAGTTTGCAGTTTTCTGACATTTAACAGAACTATTAAACAAACATTATTATAATTAAAATTATTTCTCTGAGTAAATATTCTGAAATAATAAATTAATATAATTGACAAGTCTATAAGCTTGTGTTTCTAAAACATTGAACAATGCTTTTCTGTACATTACTAGTATGGATACTATGAGGCATTGAAAAACTCTTTAATTGGTTCTAAGGTTCAAAATGTTGGGCAACAAAGATGTAGCCACAAAACATGTTATAGAAATCACCCTTAATATTAGCTTACAGTATCTTTACAGAACTACATCATTTTTTATTTAATTGAGCACTGTACACTATTAAGACATCTACAGTCTATATTTAGACAATTTATATTACTGCATGATTAAAAAGGAAAATGTGTACTCACATGTTAAATAGTAGGAAGCAATTTCAGTTTAGAATAGGCCAGTTAACCATATTTTTCATTCTACATATAATAAGACCATGTGGAAATTGTGATTCATACTCAATCACTAAATGGGTGCTATACTATGACGGTTGTGAAACTATACAACACTAACTACAGTTACTATTTAAGTGATGGATATGAATGATTAAGAATTCATGGTTAAAGTTTATGTATCAATTACCCTTTCCTGGTGAAAGTTTTACCTAAAAGAACAGAAAAGTGCTTGCTTCGTTAACATCACTACGATTTGTTAAAGGTATGCCTGATGCATGAATTCAGAGTCATCATGAGACCACTGACGTTTAATTTTTGGTCTATGCTGACTTGTGCTTCTGGTGGTTTATATTTTTTTTTATCATTTTGACAGTGAGATCACCACAGCACTATCTTGGATTTATGTTGCTTTGTGATGGCTGCAGCCATATTTGGACAGTATTTGCTCTCTGAACTTTGATTCTCACTTTGCAATTTTGTTCCTCTGGAATTCAAAACAACTACATATTAAGAAGTATCTGAAAAGATGTAAAGTATGTGACATGTAACAACCTAACTTCCAGTTTTCCTACTGTCTTACAAATATATTTGCTTTGAGAGTATGAAAGGAGTCAGAAGAGAGTGAAACAGCAGCTTCTTGGTTAGACATGGAAAACAAATCTTGTTCAAATTCACTTGAAATGTGAAAATAAGGCAGAAAATGCTTAAAGACTGAGACATTTTCTCAGCTGTACCAGTGTGCATTGATAAAATATTCCAGCATTCTTTAACCTACATGGTAATGAAATCAATAGGCATCTAGATTTTTATTAACATTTATATTCACCATTCATACCCAAACTCTGGACAACTATGCTTCAATATAAAGGTCCAGTAACATAAAAGATTTTGTAAAGGGTGTATGTTTCCTATGACATAACAAGGAGATTAGAAAAGCAGTGTCAATCATTAGACATCTGGACTCTGACCAATTGAACCAGTGCTTGCCACTTAGTAACACTGGGCTCAGATGATCAAATAATCTTTGCAGCAGAAAGCTAAAGCAGGAACAGTTTGAAAAAAAAAAAAAGTTTAAAGAATAATATACCAGAGTATTTCTATCATGAGGTTAAAGCTTACTTTGCAGCAATTATGCCTATGGAAAATAAACTTCACAAGGACATATTAAAAGATAGATAAGAAAGATCTAAAAATAGGAATGTATGAGGCAAAATAGGAATATTGAAGGATATGACAGATGACAAAGTTCAGAATTGTTTTCCAGAATGTAAATATTGAGGGATAACCCCAAAACACATTAAAAATAAATGCCAATAAGGATACCCAGACAAGCCCATGATATAGTATTTTCAAGGTATAAAATGGTGACACTGGTCTTGAAACAGGAGCTAATGAGAAGATGAAACTATGGAGTGGATCAAATAGAAGTGGTGAGGCCGAAAGAACACCATACGCTCTAAAAAATATCCAAGTTATAGGTAGAAAAGAAATAGGAAAAAGGAATATCAAAGCACAACCTCAAATCGTTTAAAGAGTGCAATCCACTATCATCACAGATGTCCGTACACCTTTACAACCAAAGCATAGGCCCTGAATATGAGAAATTGAGATGCATGAATGCCACTTTGGGCAAGTGTTCACATATCTCTGAAACTTATGCCGTATCTCCAGAACATAAGAGACCCGAGGGAATAAATATTGAGGCAAATGATGAATAAAATACTGTACAGGAGTGGACTTGTCATCATAGTTTGAAGGAGTGTTTGTCTGTGTGTATTTCCTGTGATTGACTTGTATTTCATTTAGAGTTTGTCACTATCTTGTGTTCAATGCTAGGATAGCCTTCAGGTCATTCTCAACCTGTAATAAAAATACAGGTATGGAATAATGTGAGTGAATAAAAGAATTTTGAATGTGAGATAAATAAAATCTGTACTTACCCAGAAAGGACAATCATATATTGTTACAAAAAGCTTTCCAAAAACACAAGCCTCATACAAAGTGAAAGTGCAGAATTCATTGATAACTCCTTGCTGAAGTTGTAGAAATGAAGAACTCCAATCCAAATATGCCCAGATAAGCCCTGGTTGATCATGAATATCCTGTGTTGTTTCATCTTTCTCATTGCCAAGTGCAAGTATGAGAACAGTCCTGCCAACAAAATAATCAATAAAAAATTATTTAGTCAGGGAAAAAGTCATGTCTTAAGTATACAAATACTGTATTATAATTACTGTGATGAAAGTACAAATTTCCTTGATGAAAAACAGGCCATTTTGTTGCAACTGAGATTACTGAATAAGCAAAAGAGTAGATAAAAAAATTAAAACATGAGATCATTAAAAGATACATATTTTAGTTTGCTGCCCATGCAACCCACTGTCAGCCTGTCCAGTTCTTTTTTCTGTCTTTTACAAAGTGCTACTATAAACCTGAATTGGATTATCAGATTTAAGAATGTTATGTCACGTTATTTTGATTTGCTCTTGTTGACTAGAATAACATAAAATTGATTGCAACAATTTGCAAGTACTAAAGTGCAAGTTCTAATGCAAAAAACTTACATATGCAATATATATGCCATATAAATAAGATTAAAAGACTAACAGCTACGTAAAAAACACACCAATGAAAGTAAGATTTGTAAAGGATAGACTTTGAGAGTCACCAATGATTAAGAGGATGCTATACCAGTGAATAAAATAATCTGAATCTTCTACCTAATTAGAATGTTGAGAGCAGATGGTGCCTTAATAGAAAGCACTGTACTTAGGGTAACAAACACAGATGAAAGAGTGCTAGTCCATTACACTTCACTCACTCACTTAAAAGTAGTCTGCATTTTGAAACTCATGTTTTAGCGGCAGTTAAATGTTCTTTCATATTATTTTGTATATAACAAACAAGGACAACTGTACTTCTTTTCTTTAAAATCTCGAGTCATGCCTTCGTACTAAATCAAAAGTAGGTCATGCTCATGTTTTCATTACCTCAAAGCTGGACTACTGCAATTATTTTTCAATAGTTTTACAGTATGAACTATCAGAGGGTCAGAATGTTGCTGCCAAAGTCTTGATTGCCACCAAACACTGTGCCCAAATTATTTCTTAGCTGGCTTCTCCACACTTAATCTCTGTCAGATATCAAACCAACTCAAAAACTCTAGCAGTCCCCTACAAATTTGAACTCCATTATGCATACAATGCAATATGTTTACTCTCCAGAATGTCTTTCTTAGGACTACTGCTTTCATCTTTGCAAATTTATTATACTCCAAGTGCGTAAAGCTGCTGTAAAAGGTACTCTATAAAATAAATGATTGTTTATACTGCAATTAAGTGAGGAACAATTGCTTTACTTTAGTAAAACACTACAAAGTGTTAAATTATAAGCCAGTACATTTATTTAAATACAGAAATCAACAGGCTCATTTCTCCAAAAATATTCTGCAACACCACCTTTAAACATCACACGTTTAGTATTTCACAGAAAGCCCTAACAGCAACGTGCTAAACAGCAACAAGAACATGACAACAAACAAGCCTGGCATCTAATTACGTATTAGTATTTTAACTTTACAGTGCTCTTCAAGATTTATTTTTAACTTGTCACACACCCAGCACAAAAGTGCTACTTCTCTTCTCATGGTGTCAGAAGCCAACAGGCTAGAACTCAATCTGGATGCATTCCCTCCCTAGGATAAGATAATGAACTCACTTAGAAGAAACTGAAAAATATGCCAGTATCTTTGTGTGTATTGATATTAAAGTAATACTTATATGTAGAAACTTCAAAATAAACATAATCAGGAAATCGAAAATGAGGGAACTAAACCAGGCAAACAATAATGACATTACACAGAGCAATGTATCCTTAGACATTATCAGTCCTGTATGATTAAAAGATATTTGTCTTTATATACAGTAAATAAAGCCAAACCTGGTGAGACCTGGATAAACATGTGTGACCACCACAATTAATCTGCATACCATTCTTCAGATTTCAATAGAGAATACCATTTTTAAATGATAATGCTTCAAGTAAAGAACATATTTTCAGCCTCACCCAGCATTGTCACTAATGTCTTGGTGGTAAATTAGATCTTAGCATGCATTATGTTAAAAAAGAAATAATATATATGTAATTAAATTATTCAAATACCCTTTGAAAAGAAATTGGTATTTATTTATTTTCCTTTTTTTCCCCAATTTTGTTTGCATAGGCTATAACCAAAATGCTTCTGTGATGAACGCATCCTGTCATGGATGTTTTTCACATCACTTGGCACTGTCTAGTGTTGATTACCTATCGACCCTATTCAGTTTGAACATTCAATGTTTAATTTCTCCACAAAAACATGAGATTAATTTTTTTTTCGCAGCCACCACTAAAAACTACATGGGATAAGTAACATTTTTTTAAAGCACATTTTTGGGTGGAGTATTCCTAAATGTTTAGAACAGGGTTTCTCAAACTAAGTCCTGAGGACTCTCTGTGGCTCCATGCTTTTGCTCCAACCAGATTCACAATCAGTGATAATAACTGATCTCATTTAATTAGCCGGTCTTTTTTCTCTTCTCTTATTCTACATTCTGAAAAAGCGCGATAGTATGATTTTTACATTTATAAAATATTTAGAAGTATTTATATTTTTTCAATATCTTTAAATGCTTAACTCATTTGTTTTCTATTATTTTGACCTTTTTCTGTGTAGTATGCTTCTTTTGCTGTATCTTAATAATGATAATTAAAAAGAAGCAGAGCAGACGCCTGGGACCAAGACTGAGAACTACTGGCTTTGAGGGAAATACAAAGGATTAGCTTTGCATGTCTTTTGTTAGATTTATAACTGTGGGATAGGCTTATGAGAAGCCATTTGTGCCCTGTGGCTTCAGTTAGATGATTTTCTCATTTGCTTGCACAGGGTTTTAACCAAAGTGTTTAATAACAAAAATAATGCATTTAATTGTTACCCTTTCTCTGGCAGCAAAATTCAAGATGCTAATTATAAATCAAAGCAAATGCATTTAAATTTATGAGAACCTGAATTTCAGGCACAGAAATTGAATTAGTGACTCACAAGGAAGAATGTATTCAAAAGTACCAATCCAGACCAAACAGTTAACAGGTTTAATGCTATAAATAAAATGAGTTCCTTTTATATAATTTTTAATATGATGATAAGCATTAAATTAAGGGCATCCACTTGTGAATCTGACCCATAACTTTAACAGTGAAATTACTGTAGTTAATGAAGTTTTTTGTTCTGAGATTCTCAATTTTTATACTGTCCTACCTGGGAAGGAGACGTTTTCAAACTTTCGACTTCCAACATCAGTAGTTTGAGAATAATCCTTCACATTTTCTGGCCATGAACCACCTCAAATCAGGAGCTGATCACCAGATGCAAGAAATACATCATGGACACCATCACCATCAGAAGAAGATGAAGACATATTGGGGCACACCATCAGAGGTGAGCAAGAACAGCTCTCCACTGGACCCCAGAATGCAAACGTAAGACAGGCAGTAAGAGTATATGGAGATAAGCTGTGGTGAAAGAACTGAAGAACATGAACCACAGCTGGGACACCATACACAAGCTTGACCAAGATAGAAAGAAGTGGAGGAACTTTATTGCTGTCCTACATGCAGCCAGCATAGCGGGCAATAGTAGTACCTGGGTATCTACTGGACATGGTGTGAATTATTCATTTTCAGCTTTAAGGTAGCTCTAGAGTAATGCTGGGCGGTATGACCAAAATTCTATAACACGGTATTTTTCAAAATTATACCGGTTTCGCGGTATTCAACGGTATTTTTTTCCCATGCATGAGTGGATATTAACCACATTTTCCACTGCAATTACTGCAGTAGACTGGCTAAGAATAACCTATTCCACTGTCATGAGAATTGTACATTGTACAAAAAAATATTTTAATGTCCACACACGTATTAATACAGGTTTGCATGGCCCCATAAAGTGATAGTTTTCAAGGGGGTGGCACTATTGAAGAGAAGGAATCACATTATATTTTGACTGCATCTGTCATGCAGAGCCTTTTTATTAAACAAAGCTTGCAAACAACTTAAACTAAAATTTTGACAAAATATTTTCAACCATCCAAAGAGGCATTTAGACTTAGTAAAATATCCAGAGGTGCTTGTTAAAAGTTGTATTGCACTAAACATGTCTTAGAAAAGGAATAAACAGTAAATATTTTTTGTAAACCAACTACACTTTCTTTTAATGTTAACAATCTCTGTCCACTGACATGTTAAAGTGACTTTTTAAACAACTTTAACATAATTAAACCTTGCTTCAAGCTAAGCTATATACATAAATAATAAAACTGCAACTTGCATTTATAATGCTATTTGTGGTATAGCCCTACGGAAGCCCAAATAAAAATAAAATAAAACAAGTGCAACTTGGTGAAGACATCTTTACCAACTGAACCATCATTAAGGCAAATTGCATTAATATGGACCTTGCTTCAAGCTAAGCTATATACATCTATATATATAAAAATGGAATGGGTGGGTCGTCGGGTGGGCCTTTTTTTCATTCCGTCGTTTTTTCGACGTTTTGAAAATGTAGAATGATTATTTGATTTTTTTGTTTTTATTTGATCGTGTCTATGTAGCCGCCGTCGTAATAAAGTATCGCTAAAATCGTCATTTATCGTAATTTATTTTTGACGTATAACGTCGCCGTCGTCGAGGTCAGTGATACCAGTGCAAAAAATCTGCTTACGGTTGAAAGACACGCCCTACTCACTGGACAGTTAAAAACTCCAATCAAACTAACGATGACATCAAGTATTACCCAATCAAAAGTAGGAAAGGAGGCATCTTCATAAAATGCGTGTGGGATGATTTGCATAAGACGCTGCTTTAAAAAAAAAATTATAAAAAAAATACGGGATAAATCCCGTCCAGTATTGATTCAAAACGGGACGCGCAATTTCATTCTCAAACGCGGCACGATTCCGTATTTTAAAGGACGGGTGGCAACCCTACAGTGCCAGGTAACCACCCATACAATCACATTGTGATTCAGACTAGGAATGCAATGAATGTAATTACCCCGATCTACATACAAGGCGAAAGTCTTGCAACATTCAAAGATGATGGTTTGGGATAAGTACACCATACAACATAAAAGAGCTTATGAAGCCTTGAACCGAAAAAAGCAACATCTCAGAGATCGTAAAAAAAAAAATAGGAGCTAATGTCGTTTTACTCGCTGTAGATTTTACTCAAACATTACCAGTTATTTCACGAGGGAGACCAGCACATCAACTCAACGCGTGTTTAAAATCCATGCTTCTCCCACGCTCGGTTATATGTCGCGTGTTCTCGAGTAGGTGCACCAAAAAATGTATACATTTAAGCATGTAATGGGCAAACAAAAAATGAGGTATACCCAAAGGCACAGCAGTAGTACTTAATGTAACTTTACTTCTTAAATGTTAATGTTTTACTGTTTAATAATTTATACGCTTCTTATATGTTGTTCAAATTCTTTTATCAAAATACCACTGACAGCGCAATGCACGATAACATCGAGTGAATACACCATACGCATCCGCCCACGGCTGCCCTGCTGTGCGCAGATAGGACTTGATTGTACAATAAAATAAAATAAAGATAAAAACACTAAAACAATCATCACCCATAAAGCGGATAGTAGACGTGACGTACTATATGTGTACCACATTTCAACTGTATAGGTGCAACGGTTTGCGAGCTACAGGTCATTTAAAATCCTGGACAGACACACAAATTGCCACGGTAGCAAATTACAGAAGAAGATTTTACTGTTTAATAATTTACGAGCTGTATATACCCGGCGTTGCCCGGGGCAGAAGTAACCTAATCGGTCAAACACTTACATATATACCAAAGTAAACCTAATCGGTCAAACAGTTACATATATAAAAAAACCGAACCTAATCGGACAAACAGCTTCATATATACAGAAGCGAACCTAATCGGACAAACAGCTAATCTATATACATAAGCAAACCTAATTGGTCAAACAGTTACATAAATACAAAAGCAAACCTAATCGATCAAACAGCTTCATATATACAGAAGCGAACCTAATTGGTCAAACAGTTATCCATGTGCAGAATGATGTTACAAACATTATGCGTGTTAACAATCATGAAAAAGAAAAGATTGAGGAACTGTTCTTCTATATGTGATGAAGCCACTAATAAGACAGATTTTTTTCAGGACCCAGCTGTTTCATAACTAAACTACTGCCACCCCAAAGTAATGCCTAATAGTGGTTTTTGGGGTAGCTGTGGAATAAAAAGGGTGTTTTTTAGTCAGTAAGAATCTGACACTACCCTTCAGTACGGGCTGAAGGGTGCCTATGTAAGGTTTTACATCCTTCCCGTATGGAAAAAAAAACATACTAAACTTTTTTTTTCATCATTACAGATAATCTCAGTCAAATGGAAGTACGCATTCTCAATTTATTTTTATGTAATTTTTACTTTTTCACAAAGCCATCCCATTCCAATTTGTATGAATAAACTTTTGCTACAGAGTTAGCAAAAGTTTATTCATGCACATATTTTAATACGGATAATCTATCTCTAATCAAGGTTCTCATTTTCATTCTAATTTAAAATAATAATAGATACTCATTTTTTTCTTCTGTTTTAGAAAAACCAATCTATGCCACCTACGTCTTCGTCAAGTCAGCTTCATCCAGCTTCATCACATATAGAAGAAGAGTTCCTCAATCTTTTCTTTTTAATGATTGTTAACACGCATAATCTTTGTAAAATCATTCTGCACATGCATAACTGTTTGACCAATTAGGTTCGCTTCTGTATATATGAAGCTGTTTCATCGATTAGGTTTGCTTTTGTATTTATGTAACTGTTTGACCAATTAGGTTTGCTTATGTATATAGATTAGCTGTTTGTCCGATTAGGTTCGCTTCTGTATATATGAAGCTGTTTATCCGATTAGGTTCGCTTTTTTTATATATGTAACTGTTTGACCAATTAGGTTTACTTTGGTATATATGTAAGTGTTTGACCGATTAGGTTACTTCTGCCCCGGGCAACGCCGGGTATATACAGCTCGTAAATAATAAAACTGCAACTTGCATTTATAATGCTATTTGTGGTATAGCCCTACGGAAGCGTATTAGGGCCACGGTGGAGAAAAAAAAATATGGACACAGTGAAGAAAAAAAAAACTATATGTCGAGAATAAAGTCGACATGCTGATTTTATTCTCGACATTTCCACTTTATTCTCACTGTTTATGTTGAGATTAAAGTCGAAATTTCCACATTATTCTCATAGTTTATTTTGTCATTAAAGTAGAATGTCGTAAAATAAACTTCATCCTAAAATCAATGTTTAATTTACTAGATTTTCTCAAACCCCGTCATAACTATTGCAGCACATTAAATGCTTTGTGTTAAGTGTTCCCCAACCCATTTGTTAACCGCTATGCGCTTCTTAAACTTACTTCCTCTGCATTAAGAGGAGGCGCAGGCAGCTATCGCCGTACAGAATACATTCACTTCATGATATTCCTGCTCTCTTAAAATTTAGAATGCTAAGATAAATACTTGATATCATTTTCATAATGAAATGCATTAAAGCAGATATTAAACATGCACGGCAGTGCTGCTCCCTCGCAGTAAGGGAACCCCAGGTGTACGTTCAGTGTAGAGAATTTTATGGCAGGTGTGACGAGGCTCCAAAAAAACTAGATGTATGAATGGGTATCGAACAGGTTTAACTTAAATATTGTGTAAATGTTGGGTTTGTGATCTGGTGGTCGGTGACACGAACACAGAATTCAATGGATGTTCTTCTGAGCGGACTTTCTTTATTGCATGCGTGCCGTCTCTGTCTGACGTAACAAATCCCCAGTTCCTATCCTTCCTTTTTCTTTCTCCACATAACCAATCACCACACGATAAACGTCTTTGTGAAATTAAAACTAGTTATAAACTTAGACCACGGAGTGTTCAGAACTTTACAAAAATCTTTGTTATACATGTTTAATTATGCCAATCATTCAGGGTTGCGCCCATCCCAGCAAGCATTGTATGCGAGGCAGGAGCAAATCCTTAACGTGGTGCCAGCACATCGCATGGTGAATACGAGCAATACATACACTAGCAGGGTCAATATAACGTAACAAAACCCCACATCCTACATGACTTTGAAAGGAAACTGAAGCATGGCGAGTAAACCCACCAGAAAAACATGCAAATTCAAGACAGGGAACACCCGGGACCTCCTTGCTGCGAGGCAGCAGTACAACCTCCACGCCACCATGCTGCCACATGATTAAAACATGCTTTAATGCATTTCATCATGAAAATGATATCAAGTATTTATCTTAGCATTCTAAATGTTCAGAGAGCAGGAATATCAAGAAATTAATGCATTCTGTGTGCTGCCTGCACCTCCTCTCAGTGCAAGAGGAAGTCAGTTTAAGAAGCACGTAGTGATTAACATGGCTCCAGGAACACTTAACACAAAGCATTTAATGTGCTACATAACTTATGACGGGGTTTGAGAAAATCTAGTAAATTAAATATTAATTTTAAGATGAAGTTTAGTTTACGATGTTCTACTTTAATGACAAATTTCGATAATAAAGTCAACATGTTGACTTTAATCTCGACATAAACATCGAGAATAAAGTAGAAATGTCGAGAATAAAGTCAACATGTCAACTTTATTCTTGTCATAAGCGTCGAGATTAAAGTGGAAATGTTGAGAATAAAGTCAATATGTTGTCACGCTATTACACAGTACCCAGGAACATTACACGGTATTGAAAAAAAATAAAACAAGTACAACTTGGCTTGCAGTATTATCCAGTAGTATAGAAACAGTATTTACACATTTGAACATAATGGTCCACATCTGACCTTTTAAAACCAAACTATCTCCAGACAACAGACACGGCTCCTTTTTTCGGCAAAAGTTCTTCTGTGTCATCATGTTCCACTTTATTGTCTGCTACAGCTTCAGTTTCGGAATGTTCTCTGTCCATTTTCACCATTCAATACCTTCACTAACGCATGTTCTCCATTGTATGCGTGTTTAGCGGTGCAGCAGTTAAAAAGGTCCCTTCTTAAACAGTTTCCTGTTGCACCACGTTACGAACGTTGTTTAGGCTATTTAAACCAGTGTTGCGGTATAAGAAAAATCTGAATCATAACAAAAATAAAAAATGTTTTTTGGTATGAACCGGTATACCGCCCAGCACTACTCTAGAGTATGGTGTAATAAAACCAAATTAATTATGACAGAGTAGCAAAGAGATAGCATTGGTGAGATCTGATTTTAATTTCTGGCCTAAACACTTTTTATGTGGAGTCTGTAGATTCTCCTTATGCACATCTGGAGATTCTTGGTTCTACCTACTTATATATCCCAAATACAAGTATTAAAGGTTAAATGTACTGAACTGGGCAAATGTGTTAAAAATGATGGACACATGTCTAGAAAAAAATATATAGGTTTCATAGAAAAATTTACAATGCACTGGGAAAAAAAACCAAAATTATCACCATTATCTAAGCCAGCAGCACGGATTAAAAAAAAAAGGAAGTCCATTACAGTCAAACAGAAAATATTGGGGACACTAACATGTGGGATTCCACATACAAAACAGTTTCTTTTAATGCACTCAATATATATGTGTGTGTGTAGCTATACACTGTATGCAGCAGGTCTAACGCATCCAATGGAGCATGGTAACTTAATCCTGTAACTTGGCTCCACAGGCTGTCTTATTCAAACTAAGGAAAAATCCTTCTGTCCATCCCCTCATCATGAAGCACTAGTACTCCTTTCCCACAGATCACCCAGTAGTAACATAAGCAGATTAGCACAAATGAAGTATAACTACCATTAACAGATGTTGTACTGCAGGTCACTGAGTTTACTATAGGAAGTTACTGAACATGGGGTTTCATATCTAAAGCACACAGCTTAGTCCTGTCTTTTTACCTTTGAATCCTGACCCCACTGTGTTAACAGGAACATGGTATTATGAAATCCCTTCATTAGAATCAATCCCATTTCAAAAAATCAGGCATTTCAAAATAAACAGTAACTAAACACATTATATATTGTGCCATGCAGACATTTCTTTTAAGATTACTTAAAACATTAAATGTTTACATCTGAATTTAGAAAAAACAAAAACCAACAACCACTGCATTTCCATTAATATTGACATCAATACAATGTAGCAACTGAGTACTGTATACAGCATTGCTTAACTTTCAGATAATTTAATTGCACACATACTATCATACATTTATCCATTTTTAACCTGCTTTCTCTATTGTATTCTATTTGATCTATATAAAAGTCTCTTTTTAATTTTAGCTTTCCTGTTTAACAAACTTGAGATAATTATTATGTAGAATACACCCTCAAATAAGATGGCTACCACCAATGAATGTACACAAGCACTCAGCAAAGGTTGTAATAGAGTAGGCTGATGATATCATTCAGTGCGTTTACCTGCTCTTTAATAAGGCAATTATTCACAGAAACCTAGTTTCTTAAATGCCATGTAAACTCTTGTTCTGGTTAGACAAACTAGGTTAACAGATGTAGAATTCTCCACTAGTAATTTGGTTATTTGTCCATGTAAACCCTTAACCATGTTACTGTTAAGGATTTTGTAGTCAGTACTTAGTTAGCCTGCTCATGTCTGCTGCACTTGGTTAGCCAACGCAAGGCGAGTGCTCAGGTGATCATAGTCTTTCCTTCTCCTAACTGAAATAATCTGTCTCGGTATTTCAGAAATTGCCCCATTTATGTTGATGACCTGAACATCCATTGCTAAGCTCAGCAGCACAATCTCCAGGGGAAAAAAAACACCATTAAACTTATTTTTTGCAGAGTTTTATGATGTTGGAGCTTTTGGGCTAGTGTGAACTCCATAGGTGAAATAGCATGTTTTTAAGAAATTAGGCATTTTCCTTAACCAGGTTACTCACATTATCCTGGTTTTGTTTGTGTATGAAAATGGACAAACTGATGAAGGACATTCAAAGAATAAAACCAAAAGGATAGTAAAAATTAATTTTTAATCAATGAGCAAAAATAAATGTAAGAATACAACATGAACAGATGATAGAGAAAATTCCTAAACTACTGTGATACAAAATCAGGTTAAAAAATGTTTCTTTTTTAATGTATTACTTACCCTATGTAGTTTATAGTGATGGCTGAGAAAAATGTTGAATCACATGTTTTCAAGCAGAATAAAGAGAAATAAAATTTATGATAGAATAGAAGGCAATAGCAGTCAATGCTATAAATGTGGATTATGTGACACATTTTTTCTCCATGGACATTTTTCCCATCGTAACCTGCACCCATCCCTGCAAGCAGGTCCTCAAACATGCAGGGAAAAACCTGGAGGTTTAGGTTTAGGTTTAGGTTTATTTGTCATATATAGGTTAACACAGGGTCAACATACAATGAAATGTGTATGACGAGAAAAAAACAAGTCACTCAGCCTAGATCCAATAAAGCTTAAAAAAAGATTACAAGTTAAAAATAGACAAGTCATATAAAATAAAATGTGTACGTTTTAAAAGAAGTTATAGAGCAATATGAGTTGAATGAGCAGCAAGTACAAATGAGTTATTGCACAGATAATGTTTTATAAGTGCAGATGCATGTTCCATAAAGTGCAGATGCATGTTCCAGTCAGTATTCTGAGTGTGTGCAGGTACAGTTTGTGTGTGAGTAGTGCAATGTAGATGTAGTGCAATGTAGATGTAATGTAAGTGTGTGTAAGTATTCAGGTGTTGCTGTTGAGGAGTCGAACGGCCTGGTGGTAAAAGCTGTTCTTAAGTCTTGTAGTCCGAGCAGCCAGACTCCTGTATCGTCTGCCAGACGGTAACAAGGAGAACAGCTGGCGTGCTGGATGGCTGTGGTCCTTTATGATGCTGCTTGTCTTACGCAAGCACCGATGGAGGTAAATGTCTTCAATGGCAGGAAGACTCTTGCCCGTGATGTGCTCTGCTGCCTTCACCACTCTCTGTAGTGATTTCCGGCTGCTGGCAGAGCAGCTCCCATACCAGACGGTAATGCAGCCCGTCAGCAGACTCTCGACCACACTCCTGTAAAAGTTTGAGGTGATGTTGGCATTCATGCCAAACTTCCTCAGCCTCCTCAGGAAGTAGAGCTGCTGGCGAGCTTTCTTGACCACTGTGTCTATGTGAAGGGTCCACGAGAGAAAAACTCACATTGTTCCAGTGTGATGCCAAGGTGGTCACCCATTGCACAGTTGCACTCGGGTCCCAATCTGGGTGGTTCGTCATGTGGAAAATGTAGCCACAGCTGTCATTAGTGCATGCTCCCAACCTGTCTCCTCTATCTTGCCATTGTACAAATTTGGCCAATATTGCTTTCTATTGTATCACAAAGTTTTTCTGTCCATTCTGCATGAAAATATGAGATTAAAATTTTTCTGAGCCATCATATATGGGGTAACATACATATGAAAAAATATACTTTTTGGGTGAATTCCTTTGATGAATTAGCAAACATGAACAACCATTTCAGAAAGATGTTTATAAGGCAATATATTGTGAGCAATCATTACCAACTAACATAACTTGGGACAGTGGTTTTAAGACACCAAAGACAACATACTGTATAGACTGAAATGGTCAATCAGTGCTGAGGTTTTTATTGATTAGGCAGCAGCTTTAGATGGGCAGCTATTTGGTGTCAACACTTTGATAAAACAACTTACATTTGGTAGTAGCACCTGCTGAACAGAAAAAAAAATGGCAAATGGGGTGGAATCATGAAAAATGCCCTTAGGATTTTAGATGGCAGGCAACTCCACAGATGGTGTGGGGCCTTGATCTTCAAGTTATGGTGGGCCTGGAATCTTTTTTGGGCACATTTGGTAAAAAGCAGGAACCAAACCTGGAAAGTATGATGGTCCATTTCAAGTCACTCATGCGTACATCAAGACTCACTCCAATTTATAGTCACCAATCAACCTAAGCTGGACCTCCTTGAGAAGCAAGATAAAAATTGGAGTAACCAAGAGAAATGTTTGCACAGATATATAGGAGAACATAGGATTCTAATTCAATTTAATGAAGCCATGAGGCATAAGTGTTAGGCATTACACCACAAAAAAATACAACAATGTCTAAATATTATTTTCTTATTTCAGCTGCACAAATGCAAATAGAACAGACTTATAAAACAAACCAGTATATATTTCTTACCAGAGGATCTGCATTAAAAAGGGTACAAAGATAATTTGTAGCAATAATGCCACACACATTGAATTCTTTGTAAAGCTGCAACAGATGTATGACTATAAAATGGCACAGACTATATTGTTTTATGACCTTTATACCCTTCATAAAATTTTCATAAAATGATCCATGTCATTACCTGGTTCTGCTTTAATTGTGAATAAGTTCAATGAAGGAAGATCTCAATAAAATGAGTAATCTCAGTGTCAAATGTATCAATAAAAACATTTCAGGTAACATGAATATCTTCAAGCAGCTCATACAATTGTCTCATACAAATGGAAATTAAACTCCTTTAAAAATGGCGGTGTATGGTTTCTCACTTCATCATAACTATAAAGTACAGTAAACTTAGTGGGCACAAAGAGCTATGACTAAAAACATACAACTCCAAGTGTAAGACCATTTTTATCAGTAGCTCAAACGAGCAAAAATGCTCTGAACGTACACCATTGCACATCTTACCTGAAGAGCAGCTTCCTAGAAACTATAAATTAATAATTGCACTGTAAATGAGATGTTAATTATTTATTTACTTTTATAATGAAAGTCTGAGTGACTAGCAACCTTTTCAGCAGGACGGTGCCAAATGTAAAAAATATTTAGCCATCTATTTTTAACTTTAAGAAGAATGTTCAAAGATTCAAATGGAATATTTATACAATGGATGTGACACTCTTCAAGAAATCCAATTATCTATGTGGTTTGAGTACTGAGCCATTTACAGTATGACTAGTAGTAAAATAAAAAAAAATTGCCATTGATTTTCAAATGGAGGAAACTTAAAATGTGGCATATATTAAAGAGTAGTATAACACATACATTAATTCAGAATGATTAACTTATTACAATTATTATTATTATTACTACAACTACAAAACCAACACATTTTCAGTTCTTTTATACTTCCAGTTTCTACATGCAATTGCCAAGCAGTTTTTTACTGGAATTACTAGCTGACCCATACACTGTAATTTGTAACCTAGACATCTTAGACATCAGCTTTATAAATCTTTGGTGCCTCCTGAGAGCTGAGCTCTATAAAACATGTAATATGTGTAAATAAGTAAAGCTTTTAAAGGAGTCTGTTATCTCGGGTCAAATGTTTTTTCATGTTTTTAAAGTGAAAGACTAAGAATTACACTGGGGTGCTGGTACATTTAAATGCTGACAGAGCAAAAAGAACAAATCTGTTATCTCCAATCTAGTTCATTAAATAGTACAAACTCTAATTTTGTACCTTTCAGCAAGCACATCATTTAAAATTAGAATATGCTGTAAAAGGCAACATATTTTAGTAAAACAATTTAATTCTTCAAAATATGACCTACATCCACATATCTACTTTCTAAATCTGCTTTTGCAGCACATGGGTGAAAACAACACTGCAAAGAATCCATAGACCACGGGTGTCAAACTCCGGTCCTGGAGGGCCGCAGTGGCTGCAGCTTTTCATTCTAACCATCTTCTTAATTACTGACTGGCTTTTGTTGCTAATGAAATTTCTTTTCCCTTAATTTTAATTAACTTGACTCAAGACCCTTAGTTGTTTCTTTTTCCTTAATTAGCAGCCAAACAATACTGAGACACAAAACAAGCCGCCGCATGACCAGCTTACCTCTGCCTATCATACAATATCTGAAAATAAAGAATGGTGAAGGTCTCAGTAAGGGTGATCTCTCAGGTCACCAAAACATATTGACGATGTCCTTAGAAAAAACAGAAAATCAACAGTTTTGGAAATGTCTGCTGTGGCAAAATGAGAGCAGCAACAAGCCACAGAATTAAAAAAATGAGTTTAATTAACAGGAAGAATCAGTTTCTCATTAAAAAAGTTGTTGGAGTGAAACTGGTTGGAGTTTGAAGCACCAATTTAGTTGGTCAACTGTTGGCTTGTTCCATGTCTCATTTGTGTTTGGCTGTCATTTAATAAAGAAAAGAATCAATCCAGAGCACTGAATCCTTAAAAGCAGGGCTATTAAAATAATTGGAAAAGAAGTTAATTAGCAGTGAAAACTGGTCACTGATTGGGAAAAGGGTTAGAATGAAAACCTACAGCCACTGTGGCTCTCCAGGCCCAGACTTCGACACCCCTGCCATAGTCTACATGATGTATGTTCTTTCTCATTCATAGAAGGGGAAATGTGATTTTCCACTTAACTGTAGTTATTAGAAACCTGGGAGGAAACAGGAATACCTGAAGGAAACTGATGCTAACATGCCAAGAATATGCAAGCTCCTAGAGAAGAAACCTCTTCTTAAGCTGAGAAATGGATCCAAATACTGGCATCACAAGTTCAGTTACATTGTTTACATTAATTATTTTGCATTTAATGTATTACCGGCTCTTGTACATGGCACAAGAATAATATGACAAAAAGAAGTAATGGTGCAGCTGTACTACAAAGTACTGTACATGTTGCTGTATCACTTAACTATACATTTAAACAACAACTTAAATGGTGGTAACTTGCTTGACAGGTCATGAAAATGAGATACATCCAGCAAAGAGGCAACGAGCATCTTCATTCAATTGAATGCAAAATTTTTGAAAAATAAATATAAGAATGGGGATCACACATAATTTCTTTCAAACGAACATTATTATCTACACTGCAACTATAATACAAGAGTACCGACAAGATATAAGCAAACTGGACATAACTCCCTGATTACAACTCCTGCTACATTTTATAAACCAGTAAGAAATCAACCCCACCAATAGCTTAAATGCTTTCATAGCCTCAGGTTCATAATGATGGATGAAAAGTTACCTCAAATCTACAAATAAATATACACTCCAAATTAAAATTCAGTGCTAGTTGGCTGCATCTATCCCAGGGCTCCAATCCTTTCCAAGGCACATATCCACAGCTACTTATGCAAAGCTAGTTTAGAGCTTACAATTAACATAACCAGAATATCTTGCAGATGTGGAAGGTTAGCATGCTGAGAATTTACCACAAGTTGTGTCTGGACTGGAATTTTAGTCCAGAATCTGTGAGGTAGCAGTGCTAATCATTGAGGCACTTTCTTCTCTCAGCTTCCTTAAAAAAATGAGAGAAAATCCAAGCAAGTTGACACCTTTTATTGGCTAACTAAAAAGATTACAATATGCAAGCTTTCGAGGCAACTCAGGCCCCTTCTTCAGGCAAGATGTAATCATGCATATTGTAATCTTTTTAGTTAGCCAATAAAAGGTGTCATTTTGCTTGGCTTTTCTCTACATTCATAATGGCTACACAGTACAACACCCTAGTACTTAAAAAAAGGAGAAATTCTTCTTTAATTCATATATAGATTGCTATATTTGTATTATTAATTGTATTATAAAGGGTACTAAGAATATTTTGAACTGTATACTGTATTGTACTTTATTTGCCTATCAAAGTTTCATTAATTACTTAGGAAAATGCCTTCTACATTGCATTGCAATTTTGTACATGAAATTACCACCGATTCAACCAGATGAATAAAGAAATTACAGAAAATGTAAAAAGGGGGGCACAGTTTAGGTCAAAAATGGAAGAAAGTAGTCTATTATATGGACAAAACAAGAAAGTGGGCTAGTTTAAGCTTTATAAACAGTATGTTCAGTGAAGCTCTGCTTGAATGGATTAAAAATGTACAGATGGTTTGAAAGATGCTAGATAAGTGAAAATGTCACAGGGACTTACCGTAGTTAGACCTGTAAGAGAGATGTGAATTTCCACCCATTGACCTTTTTCAGTGTTTTAATTTCCAGATAAATCTAATGATACTGAATAGAGTTGCAAGTATATGAAATACGGAGGGAGCATTCACTGTGTCAGCTACTACAATTTTAACGTTATTTACAGATGAAATGCAGTTTAAACAACAGTATGCTTTGTGCTATCAATGGAAAGATAAAATAATGTTCTGTGTAAAAACAAAGAGTTTTATATATTTTTTCACAAAGCTTCTCCACTATTAGAAGATAGTTCTGAATGTTTGTGGTGTATATATACATGCTGTACAGTATATGGGTTTGTCTGTGTATGTGTTGGCATATACACATTAGGGCTATCAAATTATACCAACATTGGGGTTTGAATACTGGTATTAAAAATACAATGCATGTAAATATCCATCTACAGTATTATCCAACCCGTTATACCTTAACTACAGAGTCAAATAGAAGTTTTCATCTACATTCAGATATAAGTGTTAGTACATGTACATTTGTATGCTTCATTATTATTAAAATTTTTGATTTTTTTTTTGTTTGGGGTATGGGTTTTCATAGCATGTAGCACTTATGACTCACACATTGATACAGCACTTCACAAAAACTGCATTTTTTTGTTCATGGAAAGTGACACAAATAAAGAGAAAAGTTGAATCAGAACACTTTATGTACCTTTAATGCATAAACTTATACAAAATTGCTCACCATCATTTAATCATATTAAATGCACTCATTATTTTAATTCTCTGCACCCTGCTCTCTCCTCCAGCCCTCTGCTCTGCTATGTGTCATTCTGGTCCATGGGTGCAAAAGACATGAAGTAAGTGCCCATCTACTGTGTATTTTATGCAAGTCGATGCACCGTGATTTACAAAAGGAGTTACTGTACTAAATGTAATGTACTGAACAATGATAGATGAAAATGCATTTCTGTCTCTTAAAGTCAAATATCATTTATTTGGTCTTTTAGACACTCAGAGTAAAAAAGTTCTTATTGCAACAGTTTACCAGAGAGTCTACTTGATTTAATGTCTTTCATCCTCCGCAGATACAGTATGTCTTCTATCAGTATGGGGTCACCAGCCATTGCTCCATCTCAGGTCACTTGTGTACAGAGTAAAAAGTAAAGGTGATAAAAAACACATTCTTGGGGGGTGCCAGTGTTTGAAAGAATGACTCTGGGCATAGCTACAGAGACATGCACATACTGAGCCTTCTAAACAAAATACTTCATTGTTGAAAACAAAGCAGCAGAAACTAAAATTTGTGTCATTCAATGGGTTTTTGAAATTAATGTTATTTAGTAGGATAAATAAAATTTGACAAATGTAACAAAAGCACATCCAACATACATTTGAAGGGTATGGAAGCACAGTGGGATAAAGCATTCAGCTACAAGTAAATACTGTTTTTGCAGTCTATCCTGTTCAGTGACTACTTCTGGACTGGTATACAGACATAAGCAAAAACAAAGTCCGATCATTTATGCATGTAAGACACTGTAGAACAAAGTCCATTTTTCAGCAACTTTACAACAATGGATTAATCTTCAATCGACAGGACTGATTTCACAGAAGTAATCTAAGAGTTGGGACAAATATAAAAAGGAGGGAAAGATTGGAAAAGTAATGCATCATGAGTTTGTGCCATTTCAAGTCATTAAACATTAATCTTCAGCAAGTGTTATTAACCAGCTAATGCCTCATCCATACTGTGGTCGGCTGACACCCTGCCCGGGGTTGGTTTCCTGTCTTGCGCCCTGTGTTGGCTGGGATTGGCTCCAGCAGACACCTGTGACCCTGTAGAGAGGATATAGCGGGTTGGATAATGGATGGATGGATGGATGCCTCCTCCATATAACTCATGCAAACATAAATCTCACAACTAGGATAATAATACTGTAACACAGAAATTTTTACTTCAATAAAATAAGTATTGAGTTAGGTTACTCATTACTTTGAAAAGTAATCAGGCTAGGGTTAGGGTTAGAACACTGCTTGTGAGATTATGCTGCTGAGTTCTGCACTGTATGTTCAGCTCATCAACATAAATTCAGAGATTTTATGAAATATTGAGACAGATTTTTTCAAGCAGAAGAAGGAATAATGCCATCATCTGAGCATTTGCCTCAGGAAATTTATCTTTCAACGTTTCCACCCTCTTTTCTACCCATGGCTACTGAAAGTGTGTGTGAAGCGAACACTTGTGCTGGTGAACACATGGCAATGGAAATAAGCAGACTACAAAATCCTTAACTGTAACCTGGGTAAGGGTTTACATGGCCAAATAACTGGATTACTATTGGTGAAATCTGTGTGTTAGCCTGGTTTTTCAGAGACCAATATCCCTGAACCTTATTTGTAGTTATTAGGATAAGATGCATACAAAATGAAAAGCATGTCTTGGTCATTTGTTAACACATTTCTATAAATTTCATTGAGAACTGAGGCATAGCATTTTTGGATTATGGTGCACTAACCTTGTATAAGGCTTCTGACAGGTAAAGTCTTACAAAGAGTACAAACAATGGTCTACTGAAAAGGAAAATGACTTAGGTCAGAACAGTTATCCATCACCTACGTAGTTATCAGGAATTTGTGGGGGCCATACTTTTACTTAAAATTTGCTCTTGGCAGACCTGTCTTTGCCATGCAACACCGATTGAATGGAAGTCAAATTTATGACTGGAGCAGCAAAAATAATGAAGTGAGCTCAGAGGGTCATGTTTTTCTAGCACAGTGTACTATATGTCTTTGCATCAGTGGCATGTAGAGCCTTTCTGCGCTATATTGTTTTGACCAGTTTTTGGATTCTGCTTCCGTCTTGACGCTTTTTGGAATTTTTTACCCAGTTATCTTGCCCCTTTTATATATGACCCTATGTCCATTTTTTTTTAACTTTCTTTAGATAATGAAAATCATTTACTTGATTATTTTAATTTTTTCACTGTTTTTCTTTAAATGTCAACTCATCCTGATCTACACACCAACTAAGGCATGTGCTTCCTACCACTCTTTACCTGTTGTACTACAAATTGGCTTTTACTGTAGAAAAGCAGACAGACATCATGGGGAAGAACTGTGTGCCCTCTGTAGATACTTAAGGCCAGCACACTCTTGACATTGAAGACGTTTGTTGCAAAACAAAAGAAGTCTATAGGCCTGAATACTTACGTATTTCCCAAAGTCAAGCATTCTTGTGGTGCCATTATGGAATGGGCTACGTTAAACTGATATTATTTGGGATCATGGCTTCTCTTAAACGGAAAGGTATAGTAACTAGCAATAAATATAAAGTTTTTATGTTTATTCTGTGGTAGACCATTTCTACTCTGTAAGTGGTTTCATGTTTATTCTGTGCTAGAGCATTTCTACTAATAAGTGGTAGAATCCTCAAGGTGGCAAATGAACCCCCAAATAAAAAATGGGGAAAATTACCGCTTTAAAGATCATAAAAACAGTTTAAACCATACACCATGGAAGTCTCAGTCACCAAATCTCAAACCAGATGAACTGTTAAGAGATTTTTCTGCACTAGTGCATGAAACATTGCCACCACCATGAAATGACAAATAATGTAATTTCTCATCGAGAAACGGGGCTATCTTAACATATGGGCACAACAGGCACTGGCCAGGGGCCCTGAGAGCATAGGGGCCCACAATATTTCTGATGCCTATGTACGTTTCTGTTTTGCTGTCAAAACAGGGGCCCCAGGGCACTACTTTGCCCGGGGCCTACGATGCTGTTAAAACTGCCCTGTTGAGAAATGGTACTGTAACTCTCCAATACAACTCAAGACACTTACTGTATAGGATCTATGCCAGGATGCACTGAAGCCATTCTACTGGCTCTATTAAGACGGCTTACGCAGATATTACATTTATAATGTATGAAAGTTTACCTGGAAAGTGAGTAAATATCAATTTAGTAATCTTAATTAATGCCATTTAAATTCACAGAGTAGCAGTGCCTATTCTGACAGCATTCTAACACCTGCAAGGAGACCCTCATATGCACAGTTTCACTCCCTCATTCCTTCAGTTATGAGGCAGAATTTTCCACGGTGTAAAATTTGGAATGCTAAAGAAAGGGAAAAAAAACATGTTTAGTATATTAAGATTTCATCATGTTTTTCAGAAATATGTTTTTTTTTAATTTATAAGATAATGGTGACATTAGAAGCTAAGCAGCAATTCAGGGACAGCTGAACCCCAAAGTAATTTATATATATGTGTGAAGTATTGTAAAGATGCATAGGATTTTTGTTCCACAACAGTGTAAAATAGACATAGAACTAATATACTGTTAGTGATGCAGGAGTAAGGTGCAGCTTTTTAGGACCCTTTAATGGTAAAGCTGAATTCACTGAATTCTCCACTCTGCATTGGCAACTAACGGACTCTCCTCCAGCCAGATATACAAAGGGTGAGTGATGTTTCTCAGTTCCTACTCCCAAGCTGTGAAATGACCTTTCTATGAAGATCAGAAATTCTCCAAATTTAGTGACATCTGAACACCCCCTACACATACATTACTTTACAAAACAATATTGCGCTCCATAGTCTTTCTGCCCCTCACCTCCTGAATATCCACAGCAGCACTGACCCTTCTTAGAGTCATCGAACTGTGGCTACGACTGTCACGCATGCATGTCTGAGAATCACCTTCCTGGATCATCCTTGGCAAGCAATACCACCCTGGGGCTTTAGGGGGCTTGTCATTAACAGGATTGTCTCTTTGTGTTCCCATAGTCAAGAGAAGACACCCAATGGGAGCAACTGACTCTGCCTCTTCTGTTCGGAGGACTATATATTCAAGGCACTCCCAGAAGGTGGCGTATTATAGTGGACTAACGCCTGATGGAGACAGAGCTCTACTCCAGACATGTAGGCATAGCGACACTTTATTTTGCTTTGTATGTGCCATCATACCCTAGTTTAATTACACTCTTGTTTGTTACTTAAATGAGGTGCCCCAACATTTATTTAGGATCCCATGTCATACCACGCACAACCACATTTGACAGTTTACATTAAGATTTTGGGGTTATTGCAATTCCAGGCTTCACGTGCTCCACTTTAAAATTTAAAACAAATGTTTGTTAATTTTATATCTATTATATTTCTTGTTTGTATAATGATTTTGTAAGTCACCTTGGATAAAAGCACCAAAAGTAAACTATATATTAACTGCAAAAACACGGTAACAGGGTGGGAGCAGTGTTTAACACTACTCACTCACAGATCCAGCAACCAGATTCGAATCCCTTACTCGGTTGTTGTCCATGTGGGGTCTGCATGTTCTCCCTGCGTCTGCAAAGGGTTTTCCTCTGGAGAATCCACAATTTTCATACACTAAAGATGTTTTATATCAGTTTAATTGGCGACTCTAAACCTACATCTGTGTGGGTTAGTACCCTGCAATAGACTGATACCCCATCAAAGGTTGATTCCAGCACACTTCTCAGTGTTGCCAGGATTGTTTGACAATGTATGCACTGTATGTGTACAGTACTACTACTACTAATATGGGGGACTGGAAATGTATCCCTAATCAATCCAGACAATGAAAACCTCTGACTATCTAATCAAATACCATACCAGCTGTACCATGAACCCATTAAATTCACCTAAGGATCACATTTCCCAAAACTCTCTCAGAAATCTATTTAGTCTTACACTTTCACGTCGCTGGTTCCACTTTTTGAGTGAATGCAAAGTTGGTGTACTGTATTTCCTTAAAATGCACTTCGAGGTGGTGAGCTGCAGGTACAAATCAGAAAACTATACAGAAATATAAAAGTTGTAAATAACAGGTATTATCAGATATTTAAAAAGGTAACAGCATGATCTGCACGCTTTCCTGAAAGTCTGCTACTACGCAGGGTGAACAAAGACGACCCTCGTCCTGCAGAATTCGTGCACACGTTATGAGATTAACGAACAATAAACCCTTTGCCCGTCTTCGATTTAGAACTTTGACACATTGATATTAAGGGAGCCATCTGAAACTCATCAGTTTCTGTTGCGCACTACTAATCTGGCTTTCCGACAGTTGTGTTGTTACGGAAAAATCAAATCAAATCAAAGACAGAAGAAGAGAGAGACTCAAGTAGCCCTCGGTGTCTTATTAAGCAGAAATTGAAACTTACATGTTCGTCACCCTCGCCTCGCTGCACAGCTTCAAGCGCCTTTTGGAACTGGGCTGCAGAAGACCCAGTGCACCCAGGCAATGCTACGACCCTCCCAGCGGCGACGGAGACAAAGCGACGCGCTGAGTACCCCCGGCCCTCAACTCTCAGCAAAGGGAGCTCCGCTGCACTCATGAGCGCCAGAGCAGCCCAGCGGAGTGTGCGCGGCCAGTTAATCGTCAACCCGCGGCTGTTAAAAAAAAAGGGGGCGGGGGTCTGCCAGTGGCAAGCGGCGGTCCTGCATCAAACCAGGAGACTCGCTGACGTCAGGTAAACAGTGAGCCGGGGGCCAGCCGGGGTGAACCGTGAAAGCGAACGTGACGCCGCCGAGCTGCTGCCTGCGCTACTGCGATGTGGCCGTGTGACGGGCCTCTCGACGGGCAAATAAACTTCACAAATGCCAGACTGTGCGGCTCAGCCTGGGCTCTCAAACTTTATTGATGTTTTAATTTTGTGTTTAGTGGGGCACAGGTTGTCAGCGATTACTGGGGACAAGTCCGTCTCGGGATGTGGGGAAGGCACTTGATGGAGTTGTAATAGTCATGCATATTGCAAACGAAATGAAAGCAGCAGATTTCAAACGATTATACAGGAGAGTATGTCTATCATCCTTTTTTCTCGATTATTCATTCAAAAATATTTTTTATTAATACTTTGATTTTCATATACAAAACCACATATACATTGGTTAGAAAGGATTGACGTCTAAGTATCACTTTGAGATATATTTTTTATATTTCCATCATGTAATTATCATAGAATACCTTTTCTTTAAGAGTAGTGAGCATGCAGCAGGTGTTTCTGATCAAGAATCTGCACTGAATTAGGCATCAGGGGCATCGCACGCTCAGAAATAACCAATGAATCTAACGTTTATATCGCTGGAGACATTGGAATAAAACCAAAGCAGATTTGTGGAGAACATGCATACTCCACACAGGTAACAACTAAGCATGGCATTCAGACCATTAATACTGAATCCATACAGCTGAAGTGCTACCCAATGAGCCACCACGCCATCCACAAGCACAAACAAAACATGCAAATTCAACAAGAAGTAACCTAACAAAGAGTCATGCCATTTTGAAGATTAATCAGAAATTATGCAAAAAAGATGTAATGAATTATGGTAGAAGAATAAAACATTAAAATATAAGAAATTTCCCAAATGAGAGGAGGCCGTTCTGTCCATCAAGCTCTTGTGTTTAGCTAATAGCTAAAGTGTCCCAATGTCTAATCCAGATTATTCTTAAAGTTTGCCAGGGTTTCTGCTTCAACTACATGTCTCAATAGTCTGTTCCAGATTCCCACAACTTTCTAAATAAAAAGGTGTTTCCTGGCTTCAGACCTAAATAAGCGTCCCCTTAGTTTCCACTGGTGTCCCCAAGTATGTGATTTGCTATTTAGTCAAAGGTATTTGGCAGGATCAAATTTATCAATGCCTTTGAGAACTTTGAAGACCTGCATTTGGTCTTCACACAGTTTCCTCTGCTCAAGACCATTTATTCATTCATTTTCTACTGTTTATCCAAGACCGGGTCGTGGGGGCAACAGTATTAGAAACGAAGCCCACACATCCCTTTCTCCAACTACACTTGTCAAATCATACTGTGGGATCACAAGGCTTTCCCAAGCAATCTGGGAGATATAATCCTCCCAGCAATCTCTGGGTCTTCCCCGGGGTCTCCTAATAGCTGATTATGTCTGTAAAACCTCCACAGGGAAGGGTCTGGTAGGCAATTGAATCAGATGCCCGAAACACCTTGGTTGGCTCCTCTCGATGCAGAGCCTCTAATCCAAGCCTCTCCCGGAGCCTCTTTGCTTCTTACCCTATTTGTAAGGGAGAGCCCAGCTCTGATGAGAATGAGGGAGCTCATTTTAGCCTCCTTTACCCGTGATCTCATTCTTTTGGTCATTACCCAAAGTTCATGACCATAGGTGCTAAAGAGTAAACAGGTTTAATTCTCTGAATCTAACAGACATGTCCTTATGTTCTGGTATGCACCTGGCTGCTCTCCCCTGCACAGCTTCAAGTGCTGCTGTGTCTTATTTGTAGTATAGTGACCAGGACCCCTGATTCACTCCAGTGATGATCTCACTCCAAGTGGAGTATTACTCCTCTAATTTTGTACTCTTTCTCACCTGCCGGGTACCAACTTGAGATCCAGTTTTGCAGGTTACCTCTGATGTCCACAGCTTCAAGTTTCATAATTAAACTTCTAAGTGGAACTGTATTAAAAGCTTTTTTTAAGTCTAAGTAAATTATGTTTTTGCTTTGCTTTTGTAAACTTTTGCTGTTGTCTGTTCAAAAAAGAATTTTAAAAGAGTGATTTGACAAGATCTTCCTCTAATAAACCCATGTTATTTAGTGTATTATTCTCATATAGATACTTTTTCTAATTTGTGTATTGGTGTGTAATTACCAGGATCCATTTTATCTCCCTTCTTGAAGACTGGAGTCACCTTTGCAACTGTCCAGTCCTCAGGTACTTCTTTCTCAAGTGATTGCTCAAATATGCTTAATAAGGGTTTATATGTTTATCTTTCAGTACAATTGGTAAAATCCCATCAAGTTCAGGGTTTTTATTAGTTTTCACCATATTGAGGGATTTTAGCATTGGGGATGTAAGGGGAGGGCTTCAGGCGTCCTCCCCCTTATCTTCAAGAGCCAAATGATCTCAAACGTCCAGCCCCTGTTCTTTGAGAGCCCAGCTCTCTCCCTTTCACTCTCTCTCCCATTTTCTTTCTCTTCCTGCAGGACTGGAAGCATAATCAGAGGAGAGGCTTACTTCTGTTTGTATTACTCTGTTTCTATTGTTTGAGAAGATGGGATCTAGATAGGTATTATACCACATGTTGGACAAAGTGGGTGAGAAAACAGTCATTTACCATTAGCAAAATTTCAGGTTCTTCTTTGTATTTTCAATAGGGGCTTCCCAATCAATGTTTGGAAAGTTAAATTCATCCATGATCACAACGCCCTCTTTCTATCACATACAGTTATTTGATTAAATAGTATGCTGTTGCCTAAAATATCAGAATCTGATGGCCTGTAGCACACACCAATTTACCAAACCTCTGGCTTTCTTCCTAACTAGTTTAACCTACAATGATTCTGACCTGCTCTTCTTCCATCTTAAATTTATGGGCCTGAGTCACAAATATTGCCACAGCTCTTCCTTTCCCTCCTAATCAATTTTTCCTGGATCACGTATAACTACTAATATTATATTCCTTTCTATCACTCATATTTAGCCACAAAACCATTATTCCTATAATGTCATAATCCTTACAATATCCCACAATAACAGAAGAATAAAATCCTTTCTTTCTCTTTCTTTCTTTCTTGTTAAATTACTAAAACTTCTCATAACGAAAATGAATCCAACATTTGATACAATCGAAAATTACTAAAACTTCTCATAACGAAAATGAATCCAACATTTGATACAATCTGTGATTGCCACTTCTGGGTAATATTCAACTACAGTAAAAAACAGCAATTGCAGGCCACATTGCAAACATTAAGTGTGAATGGACAACCTGGTTGTTTTCCATAATTTCCTAGTAATTTATAACCACATACTGGTTCTAAGTTAAGTATTCATGTGGCAGAGATCTGAGTCTCTTCTTGCCTGCATTGAGCTTTCCTTTGAGTTTTTACCTTTGCATTAAAATGACATGTTGGGCTGAATGACATCTTAAATCTTACACAGTATATGAAGGTTTGTATGTGTGTATGATTGTGTCCTTCTGGAGCATCCAATGGTGTTTCCTACTTCATTCCCTCCACATGTGAACCAAAAATTAGATTAAGCAGGATCACAAAACACAGGTACAGATGTGCACCATCACCTTGACACCTTTCTCTCACTCACAACCCTGCACTCTACTGTGAATATTTTGGAGTATAGATTGTGGACACTTTTTGTGACTGAAGACAGAGAAGAAAATTAAAATTAGTAAAAACCTTTTATTGATACATACCAGGCAAGGGTAAAATGACAGAGAAATACAGTCCTAGGACACCACACTTCATCTGCCTCGAGCGCAGATATCCTTGTTCTTTTATAGCTTTTCTAGTCTCCTGATCGTTGACCACGTAAGCAATAAAAATAGCATCCTGACTCATTTTGTATTATTCCAATTGGTAAAGTCTTTACCCTAAAGGTATATTTTCTTGTCACACACATCATTGAAAGAAAACTTCCAGAAAGTATATATGCTTTTTGTCACGTACGCAAAACACAAACAAGTTTGATCATTCTGTCCTATTTTCTGTACTTACACACATACATTTTGTTCAATTACATCACTCTATGTTTTTACACTCCTCCCTTTTTGAACAAATTGATGTGGGCAGTAGAATTAAATTGAAATGGTTGATGAAGGGGAAGGGGGGGGGGTGGGGAGGAGAAAATGGAAGAAGCTATACGAGACATGTGCTCCTCATGTAGCATATATGCCCTTTCCATAGAGGCGGTAAAGTATTTAGATAGAGATCACCACCCATCCTTGGGTAGCCTGACAGGGTGCGGGTAACAGTCAACAGAAAAAGTATTTTTAAGATAGCCATTTCTTGCAATGCGATGCGTGGATCCAGGCAGGCAGTCCTTCAACTTTCACGGCATGTGGTGTGGATAGAAGAATTTGGAATGGTCCTCTCCACCTAGGCTGATGCCAGTGTTTCCTCCGAGTATCTCGAACCAGGATCCAGGTGCCCAAGGGAATTGGTAAATCCTTAGAAGGTGGGCTGGTCCTCCAGGCTTGATTAACCTGCTGGTGGACTTCCTTCAACGAGGTTCGGAGACCTGCAAGACTAGAGAGAAGATCATTGTCCACAGTATGCAAATTCACATTTCCTACAATCATGCCAATGGGCATGGGACGTCCGGTCAGAATCTCAAACGGCGATAGTCCCAGTTGTCGGTGTGTCCGTCCCCTTAGTCCCATTAAAGCTAAGGGTAGTGCATCCGGCCATGATAATTTAGTTTGTTCACAAATTTTTGCGAGTTTAGCTTTTAAAGTGCCATTGCATCGTTCTACGATGCCTCCGCTTTGGGGATGGTATTTACAATAATGGTGCACATTAATTTGGAGCCAGGTGGTTAATTCATTTATAACGGAGTTCACAAAATGAGTGCCATTATCTGTTTGTAACTTTTGAGGGATACCCCATCTTGGAATAATCTCTTTAATTAGTGCTTTAGCTACTGTTTTGGCATCGTTGTGTTTTGAAGGGAAAGCCTCTACCCATCGGGAGAACACATCGACAATCACAAGGCAATATCGGTACCCTTTAGATGGGGTTAGTTCAATGAAATCCATTTGGAGGTGTTCAAACGGACCCATTGGATTAGGGGTAACGGCGGAACTTACCTGGGTACCTTTTCCCACATTAAACTTTTGACATATTGCACAGCATCTGCAAAATTACTCTGCATATGTAGAGAAACCTACAGCTTCCCAATGTTTTTCAACATCTCGAACCATGGCATCTCTACCTGCGTGATCGAGGCCATGGGCGATTTTTGCCATTCCTGGGAAAGAGGCTTTTGGGAGAAAAGGTTTGTTAGTGTGTTTATGAGTCCAGACTCCATCAGAGAGGGACCCTTCTTTGGACCATTTTCTCCTTTCGATATCCGTGGCTGCACTCTGTAAAGAAATAATTTGATTATCAGGGTCCTGGTCATTTCTCTGTTGGAATAAAGAAATTGGTGTGTTATTATATGCAGCCTCTTTAGCAAAGTGGTCAGCTAATTCATTTCCTTTGCTAACAGGATCCTGTTTTCCTGTGTGAGCTTGACATTTAACAATCGCTAGCTTCGATGGTTTGGTTATAGCTTCTAAAAGGGATTCGATCAATTTCTGATGTTGGATGGGTTTGCCAGTACTGGTCTTAAATCCCCTTAGTTTCCATAGTGCTCCTTGATCATGGCAGACTCCAAAAGCATACCTGGAATCCGTATAAATTGTTACGATCTTCCCTTCGGACAGCTGACACGCATTAGCATTAGCTAGGTCAATAACGGAGAACTACCGAGCGGAAGGAGGGATAGTAGAGAGGATAGTGGAAGGATTAGGGACGATAGGGGCCCTAGGGAAGATGGCAGAATTTACTTGTCGCAAGTCTTGTACGAAACGCCATGAACCGTCAGCCTTTTTTACAGGTAGAATGGGGGAATTGACTGGAGAGTATTCAATTGGAATAATGGCACCGCGTTTGACGAAATAGGAATGTACGGCGGAGATGCCAGCCTCTGCTTCGGGAGACAGAGGATATTGGGCACGGTGCGGGCGGAAGGAGGATTTTGGGTGGATTACCAGAGGCTCACAATGGGCTATCCTTCCATAATCATTCTTTCCCTGGGACCATAGTGAATCAGGGAGCATAGAGAGCCAAGAAGGGAAAGTGGTTTGCAATGAACAAGCAAAAGAGGAAGGACGGCACAAAGCGCGATGTACTAAAAAATCAGTTTGAAGCACCACTTTAGTTATTAAACGGTCAGGAGTATCAAAAATACCTGGAGTAACTTGTAACCAGTCTGTTCTTTTAAGGCATTTTTCTACCCATGGTCCTATTTCCCCCCATTTAACAGTGCGTGATTTAGCTAAGGAAATATGAGGCACTGAGCCGCCAAGATAAAATATATGTTGTGAGCATGTAAGATGAACAGAAGCAGCTGCCTTTGTAGATGAAATAAAAACACAGGAGATGTGAAGGGTTTCGGGGCGAGTACCAGAAGTAAGGAAAGATTCTAGCCAGGGAGTGTCTACTTCTATAGGGAAGTATTGGGCAGTACAGTGTAAAATGTCAGGGGCCTGTAAATTGGGAAAGAGACAGGGGGAAAAAGAGTGTAGGGCTTTGAGGAGAATGGTGTGTGGGGAAATATTTAAAGTCCAAGCTGCAAAAGAGGGTTTGGGGTAAGGGGAAATTTGACACAACAACTTGGGGGTAGAACAGAAAAAACCTTTGTCAGTCATAGAAATAGAAAGAGAAAGTTTTGTCATGAGATCTCTTCCTAAAAGGTTAACTGGACAGAGCTGATTTAAAAGAAAACGATGCAGTAAGGTATGTCTGCCAGGACGTGACTGGACTTGGAAGAGGTTTTGATACTTGGAGAAGGTGAGGTTGTCCAGAAGCAGTAAGCACAGTAACAGTCTCGTTCGAGGCAGGGACCTTTGCCAGCGAGAGGGTAGATCGAGTGGCACCAGTGTCGATTAAGAAAATAGTCTCAGTGCCATCAACGAACAATGTCAGTAAAGTATCAGTCTCTGAATTATGGGTGAGCAAAGGTAGTTGAAAAGAGTGGCTGGAGGTCCCTGCGTTTTCCTATGGCCAGTATTGTTGGTCAGGGGTGTCAGAAAAAACAGGTGGAATAGGGGGGAGGCGGGGGCTGTTGCTGTCTGTGAGGGCACTCCCGACGAAAATGTCCAGTTTCACCACAGGCGTAGCAAGAGTAGGAATTAACATTGGGATTAAAGGGAAAGGGAATAAAAGGATTCTTATTGTGGTCAGCAGGAGGAGCTCCAAAACCACCTCGTCCTCTTCCTCGTCCTCGTCCCCTTCCTCTAAGGCCATATCCTCGGCCTCGGTCAGGAGTATTCCTGGTATAATAGTTCATCTGTGCTGCCAATAATTTGGCATGAGAGTCCGATTCCTTCTGCTTAGTTTGTTTTTCGGCATGTTCAGCATGTCATTCATCAAAGTGGCACTTTCCCACCCAATACAGGAAGTGCGGACCTTGTTTTGTATATCAAGGCGCAAACCGGAAACAAAAGGTGGAACTGCAGCTCGGGTGCGGTCATCAACATTTTCCAAGCCCGAGTGATTAGCCATAAGGTCTTGAATCCTATGTGCCCATTCATCAACCGTCTCGTCTCTCTTTTGTTTTGCAGTAGAAATAAGGGACCAGTCCGTTCCTTTTTTTATATTTTTCTGCAATATTTTGTCTCAACGCCTCCCATTGTGGGTTAAATTCGCCTTCTCCACCAATCCCCTGTCCTCGAGTTAAAGCTGGGTTCCATACCCATGGAACGTCATTGCGGACACCCTTGCAAACAGTGGCCCATGTGGTCCCAAGCTTTCGACGAAGTACCTGGGTCCATTCAGCAGCGTTAGGCTTATACATGCTATCTAACTGATCAAGTTGTTCAACAAATTTTAGTCCTCCTACTTCCTTTGGATCTGGAAGTGCATTCACGACATCCTTTAGCTCTTGGATGTCCCAGTTCCGATTTATCATAACTGTTGTGGGATTTTGGGGTCCGGCTGGATGGGCAGGGTTATAATGGGGATTGGGAACTTCTATTAAAGGGCAAGTAAGTAAAGGTGAAGGATTTGGAGAGAAAAAAGTTGGAGCTGGTTTGTGAGTGGAGGTTTGACTTCGAGTGCGTTGGGAGACGGGGGTTTGTCTAGTACGGGGTGGGTCATCACGATGGGTAGAGGGGTCATAGTGATCTGTGCCTGGGGGATCATCGGGGGAAACTTCTGCCAGTTGTAGTGCAGGGGGGGGCAGTCGGAATGGGGGATAGAGGAGGGGATAATGGAGGTGCCTGAGGTTGGTACTGAGGAGAGGAACAAATAATAGGATAAAGGGGGTCTTTATTTGGATTATTCTTCCTTTTCCTCCCGTCTGCCTGTGGTTCCGTGCCTGTCTGAACTTTCTGTAATGTAATTAGTAATTCCTCTTTCTCCTTTTTAGCCTTTCCCTCATTTGCCCGCAACAATTCATTCTGTTTCTGTACTGCTTCTAAATTTCTGTCTTTTATTACTAATTCCCATCTATCAAACATATCCATTCGATACGGTCCACTATTATAACAACCCTGCTTATTCCTACACAGGATCTTCCTAGTTTCCTGTATTTCACTTGCATCTCCTGTTCCCTCTATCGGCCAACGCCCACCACTCTGTCTATTCCATTTCCTACATGCCTTCTTGAAATCTAAACCTGTCTTCTTTTCTACAAATTTCCTAGGAGACTCATTTTTACGGGGCGTCTGTTGATCCTCCGAAAATAATTCTTCCAGCATTAATGATTTTGATCCCCCTGTGCGGCGATTAACAGGCTTACTGTTATAAGTTCCCATTATGTCCCCTTGCTCTTCCCGGGTCCTGTATTTAATTTTCCAACTATATACTGATTCGTCTAATCCCTTGTACATATGAATCAGCGAGGTATTAAGTGTGCCACTCACTGTTCCCTTACTGTTCCCTTCTTTAGTCCCAAGGGGAGACACCCAACTATCGGTCCTGTCCCAGTTTCCAGGAGAACACGGTATTCCTATTAGTATGTAGATTTATTTATTCCGTCCTAACAGCAAACCTGCAATCTGTGCTCTTTTTCTGTTAATGTTTCCATATATATATATATATATACCACCCCGTTACTCGTCCCGTTAGCCTGTCCGCTCACATCCCCGGATTCCAGCTCAGGTGACTTCGTGTCCGATTCGGTTCAGCAGAATACTACATCAATACGTCCAGCCGAGTCTAGGATATGGGTGAGGCCAGTATCCTTTCGTCAGACCTTTCGTATGCGTCAAACTGCTTGGGTCAAGTCTCCATCACCTTAAGCAACCCGTTGAGATATGAATATGACTAGACGGTCAACAGGAAACTCGCCCTCCCGTAATTTAGAAAATAAAAAAAATGTTCGGAAATTCCCCGGTGCTTACCCCAGCCTGGAAGTGTTCAAGCTCTGTCTGGAAATCCGTTCAGTCACCGTGGATGTAGCAAAGAGGAGACTGCATGCTCTGCTGCCGGAGTACTCAAGTTGACGGCAGTCTGCTGGTAAGACGGATCACTGAAATGGTCTCGCCGGAGGAGTCGACCGGCCGTCTCTTGCCCCACGTTCGGGCGCCAAAAAACTGTGGACACTTTTTGTGACTGAAGACAGAGAAGAAAATTAAAATTAGTTAAAACCTTTTATTGATACATACCAGGCATGGGTAAAATGACAGAAAAATACAGTCCTAGGACACCGCTGTTCATCTGCCTCGAGCGCAGATATCCTTGTTCTTTTATAGCTTTTCTAGTCTCCTGATCGTTGACCACGTAAGCAATAAAAATAGCGTCCTGACTCATTTTGTATTATTCCAATTGGTAAAGTCTTTACCCTAAAGGTATATTTTCTTGTCACACACATCATTGAAAGAAAACTTCCAGAAAGTATATATGCTTTTTGTCACGTACGCAAAACACAAACAAGTTTGATCATTCTGTCCTGTTTTCTGTACTTACACACATACATTTTGTTCAATTACATCACTCTATGTTTTTACAAGATCAACTACCAGTTATTGTACAACAATTATGAGGCATAGTGCTAAACTACACTAAAGTCTTCTCATGGGATCTCTTGAAGGTTTCAGGAACTTCTGGTGTCACTGAACAAGTGGTATGGAAACAGGAGTAAGGAGTACATCAGGTAAGCTAATATGAGGTTTCTCTTAAATAACATTAAGTTCTGTTTGTTCCTATATTCTTGTTTATTATGTCACCAGACATTGGTGATGTTTCCTGCTGGTCAGATAATCACAGAAAAATGTCTTTTGCTATGTACAAATGATACTACTACTAATAATAATAATAAGAATTAATACTGCTGCTATTTCTGTTGTACACACCACCATCCTAAGACCTGAATTTTCCCCTCTTCCAACTCCTCCATTGCATACCATGCCCACATGCTCAAGAGCAAAAATAATGACATAAAGAATACAATTACAGTTGTAGCTCATGAACCACAAATTAGGTAGGCATTTTGTCAGCTTGAGCACTTGTATGGTTTTAGTTTTCCGATAATCTACAGTAAGAAATTTTAGTGAACTAGGAGTATAAATGACTCCTTTACATGCTCTTTGTGACAGACTCACATACTGTTAAGAGCCCTTGTACCTTTTGATGCAAGTACTTCCACAAATCATATCATAAGTTCATGTCCAATTCTGACCTTATAATTTGAATGTTACAGCAGAAATTAGTACTATGGTGTTGTTCTGTGTTAGCCATTATGAATGTACTGAAAAGTCAAGCAAAATGACACCTTTTATTGGCTAACTAAAAATATTACAATATGCAAGCTTCCGAGGCAACTCAGGCCCCTTGTTAGTTGCCTGAAAAAGGAGCCTGAGTTGCCTCGAAAGCTGGCATATTGTAATATTTTTAATTAGCCAATAAAAGGTGTCATTTTGCTTGACTTCTCACTACAGCAGAAATTGAAATTCAGAACCATTGATATTTTTCAATCATCATTCATTCAGTGTCGGGAAACACATCCTCATTATAGTTTCATTTTCCTTTTCTTAGCTTATGTGTGGAATCTAGCAGACCGTCCGCTTTAAAGTCTGATACACTGACCATACAGAAATGGTCTTCTTCATAACACTGTTGTAAACAGCTGTTATTTGAGTGTTTGCAGCCTTTTAGGTACCATAAATTAATCTGGCCATTTTTGTTGGATGGTTCTCATTAACAAGATGTGGTTTCACTCACTGTGTTTAGTTTAACACATAATTCTTAGTAAACTGTAGAGTCTGAAGTGAATTAAATCCCAGGAAGACAGCTATTTCTGAAATGCACAAGAAACATTCCACAGCCAAAGTCTCTTAGATCATGCATCTTACATATTCTAATGATTGGTCAAACAACAAGTAAATCCTTCGACCATCTTAGCAAGATATGGTTTTATGTGCTGATTTGCAGAGACATGATTAGCAGTCTGGAAGAGCAGGACATATGTGTTAATGAGCAGGTGTACTTAATAAAGGTGCCACTGAGTGTGTGATTATACAGCCCAAAGGACAACAAATAAAAGACATTTGGTGTCCCAGTGAGCAGATCCCTGTTTATTACTGGAAATGCTTTAGATTGATGTGGAAACATACTGCCCAAAATGACCATTGGCACTATTGTGGTGTGTTGACTTCTGGGTCTAGATGCTGCGGACTAATACAGAATTGCAAGGATTGGTAAGGAAGTGAATCTTTAGGGGTTGCAAAGTAAGTTAGCAGTATCTTCTGGAATTATCACCACACACCATAAACAGAAAGCCTAAAATCTCATGGAAGCCACTTTCTGAATTGAAGACAGGACTCTTAAGCTAATAAATGGAGAGATATGGGTCTTCAATTTAAAAAGTCAGTCACATGAGTCTTTAGATTTGCTGTTTATGATGCACGCTGATAATTCCATCCATCCATCCAGTTTCCAACCCGCTGAATCCGAACACAGGGTCACGGGGGTCCGCTGGAGCCAAGCCCAGCCAACACAGGGCACAAGGCAGGAACCAATCCCGGGCAGGGTGCCAACCCACCGCAGGCTGATAATTCCGAAAGTAATTATTTAACAATATTCCAGAAAAAAAGCATGAGTTTTGCAAATTTTGAGCGTATGAGTGGTCAACTGACATGTAGATCCTGTAACATGAGTAACGTTAAAATTATTTCTTTTTTCCATGGATGTTTTTCAGATTGCTTGCAGTTGTACAGCATTGGTCACTGTTGGCTTCTATTATGTCATAGCCATTTTTTTCTCAATGCTACATGTAAACATGAAATTAAACATTTCCCCAGCTACCTCTATAAAGCACACGAGATAAGTAACATATAAAATAAAATGTTTCTTTTTAGGTGGAGTATTCTTTTAAAGGCTGTGTAATAGAGAGGGTGGTGTGTAACACTTGGGCACACCTGTTATATCTCCCTATCTGTTTACCATCTACACAATGGACATCTAGAGTAGTATCGTCTCTTACTGTCTACAGCAGTTCTTAGATGACACTTTTATCATAGGCTGTAATGATAATAGAGACAAGACTGAGTAGAGGAGGCTGGTGGAGGACTTTGTTGTGTTGTGCAAGGAGAACCACCTGCAGATCAGCATCAACAATACAAAAGAGTTGGTGGTGCATTTGCAGCATGTTACAGAACCCCTAAGGGAGATTGGAAGTCGTGTAGAACTACAAGAAATTGGGGGTAAATATGAACAGCAGACTGGACTGGTCTGGCAACACAATGATGCTGTATAAGTCGGGTCAGCAATGACTGTACGTCCTGAGGAGATTCATGTTTTTTCATGTGTGCCACAAGCTGCTGGAGACATTTCATCAGTCCATTGTAGCCAGTGCGTCATTCTATATGGTAGTTTCCTGGAGAAACAACTTGAGTTCAGGAAATGCAAAATACATGAACAAATTTTATCATCACAGCACTGTTTTTGGACACTCTGGAAGCTGATTGTGGAAAAGAGGATGATGGCAAAACTGGATGTCATCACAAACAATTCTGTCCATCCCCTTCAGGGAGTCATTCTTTGAATACTTTTAGCAACAGGCTCATAGTTCCATGTTGTAATAAAAAACACCTCTTGGGATCTTTTCTGCCTGCCGCCATTAGGAACTTCAGTACTTCCTCTCACTATCACTCCATCACTCCAGCCAGAAGCCATACTAAATAGTACAAACTTCAATTTACTACAGTTACTATGTTTAGCATAGTATGTATTGTATAATGTGTTTTTATTCTGTTGTCTTAAATTGTATTTTGGATTGGTATCTGTATATTTTATATTTTTTTTGCTTTGCTACAGTATGCATTTGAATTTCCCCTTAGATTATATCTAATCTGATTAATTTTAGATATTTAATTCAGGTTTACGTTTGCTTGGTTTTTAATCCAGTTTGGATAAAAACAGAAGGTGTGGTTTAGAGACTTTAGAGCTGAACAGTACACCACAAGGTTACCAGACTCCAGCCCTGAGTAAGTGGTTAATCCTGAGTGAGTCACCAGCTCCCTGTGACTGTGAACTGGATAATTAGGTTAGAAATTTGATTAACACTTATTGTTAAATAAATGTCTGAAAATACCTTCCATGATCCACTTTCTCTTGACAATTGCACAGAAAATCACATTTGCCTTATATCCCAGCAAAATGTTTTCCTTCAAAGGGTATATTTAGATATTTATTCAGTTATTATAATTATCCACTAAATGGCTAACTCTGTCCAAGTGTCTAATTCCCATGTGTAAACAAATCAACTTTAGTAGCGCAATTTAACGGTCCCTGTTTAGCCAAGTTTCTTCCAGTTCGGCAGTACTGGAGCTAATGGGACTGAAAGATGTTTCTTACGGAATTGAAGGTTTGGGCTTCAAATCAACAAAATGAGGGCAGCTTTTTAAGTAGTACTGCAGAAATCTTGGCAGCATATACATGACATATGCCTGTTTAAAGAAAATTGTTTATAATTCAGATAATTGGATTAGGAAGTAAAATCTGTTTTATTTTGAATGCTGACAACTCTAGAAGCAGTGCCAAATGTTTTACTCTTCAATAATCATTTATTAAATGGTAAACCTAATTTAAATGTCACTTCTCCACTTGAAAAGTCAGATCAAGTGTTTGCAAGTCAGGAATATTCAGTATAAAATGCAAATTAATGTATATAAATATAGCTGGTTGACATGTTTATCCACAGTGATGTACAGTGCAGATCTTTAATTTTGTTGTACTTGCCACTTAGTGTCTTCTATTTGATGTTGGAGTCTTAAGATGTGCATCATTTTAATTTTTGAAAAAACAAAAGAAGTTGTTGTACATTATACATACTGTAATCACAAGTTATGTGTTCTCATACAGAGATGTGAAAAAGCCAGTCAAAGATATTCTATGTTCATCTCTGTAAAAGATGGTGAAAAGTTTAAATGCCTTCCATTTATAGTGTAACACTCTTCTTCTTCTACGGACTCAGCAATATCTCCTATGTCATTAGAATGTTGGTATATATCAAGTCAAACTAATATTGCACAGAATCATTACTTACCTTTCCATAGGGATGGCTCCCTATCTCCTGTGTTGATGATGCCTCTTTAAATGTGATAAAAGCACACTATCCATCACGTGTCATCTTACAAAGGATTATTTCTTTGGAAACACATTGTAAGTTTTAGTCTTTAAAGTCTACTCCTGGGTATGTGTTCAATCTTGAACCCAAGACATGAGAATAAGGTTGACTGTATAGATGGGCGCATCTAAGTTTAGAATAAGTGTAATTAGTCTAATGACAGCTATAGGGACAATAAGAGTTAATCAGGGTAAACAGAGGGGATAATTCAAAATGTAAGTGGCTGAAACTGGAGGATAGGTACAACAGCCTAACAATGAGCTGCTTCTCTGTTTGCCCACAAAACAGCCTGAATTCTTCAAGATATGTGTTCAATAAATAATTGAAAGTCCAGCAATAAGTTTATAGTTCATATTAACTCCAGCAAGTCCAATAGTTGTAGCCGGTGAAGAATCTCTTCACTGAATAGCTTGTTCCATGTTTTGCCACATATACCCCTTTGGATTGAGGTCTAGTGATGGGAGAGTGTGTTGCTTTAACATAAATTCACTGTTGTGAAATATGAATCTGTTCTAGTACTTTCCTAGACTGCATTAATCTGCTGAAAAGCTGATTTTCTGATGAGTATGTACATTGCTGTCATAAAGAGTTGCACTTGATTTGAAACAATTTTCAGATTTCTTCTAGTGTTTGAAACATTGATGTACTTTTATCAAGGTTTCTAACGTACAGCCATCCATCAATTTTTTAATCACTGATCCAGCCTATACCTGTAAAATCAAGCAATACCAAAACAGTATTACACTGTCACTCTCAACGTGCTGTGTAGACACATGGTAGAATGAATCCATGAGCTTAAGGAGTTTTTGTTATTTCCTATATCCTGATTCTGCCATCAGCATAGAACAAAAGAAAGTTGCCTTCATTCAGATCAGGCTGTGTTTTTCTAGTTATCCAGTGTTTGTGAAATTAAGCAATTTTACCTTCTTGTCCTCTGACAATGGAATTCTATTTTGAAGCATTGGGTTGCAATACATAATCCGTGACAAAAATGAGTTGTGAACTGTAATATAACTCTCTAGCACCAAAGCTGTACTTACCTATAATCCTTTTAACTGTAGTCAGCCTGCCACTGTACAGTACACTTGATCCTTTTACAAATGGTCTATTTGGGTATTGGCCCATACTTGATCTGTCTATTTTATGCATGACAGCCCCAGCCATAATTTCTGTTCCTAAAACAATCAAGCTAACAAGTCTGGCAACCATTATGATGGGACAGGTGTACCCGTGCTTAGTTAAGTGCACCTGATGATGTGTATATTTTTAATTTCTGGCAGACCACTGGACAGAGATTATTATGTCTACTATTATGTATTGACCAGATATATCATTAAGGAAAAAACATCTGTTGTGCATTTCATCATAGCCTTTTACGTTTTTTGGTTTCCTGCTCACAGTGTTATATTCTGGAGTCTTATTAGTTAACATCTTTCCCAAACATGTCATGCTCAGAATTTTAGTATTTAACACACAAAGAATGCTAACCTATATATAATATATAAAATGTTGGATAATTTTTTATAAAGTGAATTGAAAAATGTCACAATAACATCCCTTTCTGAGTTGCAACTGATGCAGGGCACTTGACAGGTTTTAAGCATTGAGCTGCAAAATAACAAATATAAGAAAATTTGACATTTTTTCTTTAATAATAGTCAAAAGTAGCATTCTTGTTATGACTGTGTCATGTTAAAAACAGAGTGAGAATGTGAACAAGTGGGTATGAATTGAGTGCCTTCCTTTCACCTTGAATTTCTGGCATTACCAACACAACATTGGAAAAAAGGTAAGCGTATGTAGAGTTGAATATATAAATTGTTACTCTTTGCTCAAAGAGAAGTATAAAAAATGCTGCATTATAAAAGTATGCTCCGAATTATCTCTGTAAATAGTATCTTGAAATAGGTTTAATGGTAGTGTCCTTGCAGTATGTTTTAAACAGGAAACAATGAGAGTGGCTCAAGTGGAAGTAAAACAGACTACCTGTATTGATATAAAAGAGAAACTATGGATGCTGCTGGCTAGAGACACAATTCTGAATCTGGGCTAAGTGTTTATTAAATCCACACAATTATACCAAATGACTGGCAAATAACCAAGTCAAGCCAAATAGTGGCAAATTAAACAAATCTCAAAGTTCAATCAGTGCCTTTACCAGAAAGACTGCTGTAAAAGAAAGGGAAAACAGTTGTGGAGGTATGATCTTTTAACCTATAACACCATTTTCTGTTTAGTTAAAAAGCTGAAAGATGTTAGGAAGGTACAACTAAGTTTAAAGGTATCTGCTAAGGATGGACATTTCGATATATCAATATTTAGGGGTAGTCCACCACAACAGAAAACTAAATTCCACAAAATCTCAAAAAAGCTTTGACTAATTTGATTGAAATTTGTTAACATTATACAACCCAAAATCTGAAAGAGTTGGGACGGTATGAAAAATGCAAATAAAAAAAAAATAAACTGATTCTTATATTTACTTTGAATTTCATTTCATTGCAGACAGTATGAACCCAAGATATTTCATGTTTTGTCTGGTCAACTTCATTTCACTTGTTAATATACATCCATTCATTATTTATTTCAGGCCTACAATTCACTCAAAAAAAGCAGGAATGGTAAAGCATTCACCACTTTGTAGTGTAACGTCACCATTCCTTCTCATAACACTTGAAAGACATTTTGGCACTGCCTATACCAAGCAATGAAGTGTTTCACGTGTTTACCCCATTATTCTTGCAAACGTGACTTAAGGTGTGCAACAGTATGGGGTTGTCATTGTCACATTTTTCATTTCAAAATTCTCCACACATTATCTGTTGAGGACAGGTCAGAACTGCAGGCAGGCAGGCAGGACAGTCCAGTACCCATAACCTCTTCTTCCGTGTTCACCCTGAGAAGGGCTGGAGCCCTGTCCAGGGATTGCTCCTGCCGTACACCCTATGCTTGCTAGATCAGGTTGTAGCAACCCTGATCAAGATTAAGCGGATTTAGAAAGTTGTAAGGTATGTTCAAGAGTAAGGAGCTTCAGTGAACTAATAATATTAGCCCCAGGGGAGAAAAAAAACGATACATCTGGAATCTTGGAACTATAGCTGAGGTCAAGTTTGTCAAGTAACAGAGCTAGCATTCACATAAATGTTATACATTGTCAATCTGGTTTGTCAAACCAAAGTTAGATTGAAGAGTCAACATTAAACAAAGTCAACTAAACACAGGACTCGTCTTCTGATTAAAAATGGCTAACATGAAAACATTCAGCCAGTGAGGTCCTCCAAGACTAAATTAAAAACACCATTCCTGAGCCTGCTTTCCTCACATATCAGTTTTTCAATTCTTGTCAGTTTTAAGCCCAGTGATGCTGTTGTTGCATGCTTGCATAGCCTCTTTCAAAAGCATTAGACAGAATTATCCTGATGCATGTGGTAAAGACTACCTACATGCAGGGTTTGTGCCCATGCTAAATTTTGTCAAGCACTAAACAGTAGTTGGGTGGTAATTACATATATCATGTTGAAGACTCACACAAAAATCATTTTCCAGTCAGCATATTTTTCAAGCTTTTGGTGACCCAGGTGTATTATAAAGTACTGCCCTATGCAGTTTTGAAGATATCATTTATCATACTAAAGCCTTTTAAAGTTGCAGTTAAGTAAAAGAAAAGAGTTTCTCTGACACATACAACCAGTTGTGGTTTTAATTATTCAATCCAATAAATTGTCAAAAATTATCTTTTGGCTCTGCTCGCCACTAGCCTGGACTCTCTGGAGGCACTAAGAGAGAAGGATGCTGGCTAAACTGCTGGCCATCATGAACAATCTGTCACAACATCTGCATGACAGCCTGTAGAGTATCTTTAGCCAGGATGATACTCCCAGGGGACTCTAAGGAGTGTTGTTGGAGATCTTTCTGACTAGCTGCCATCAGATGTTAAAACATAATCTTTGGTTAGACTATGTTTCTGTGCTATGTTAATTTTAACTGGTTAATGGCCACATTTACAATATTCATTTGTTTCAGTTTTGTATTTTAGTTTCTGTGTATTGGCTTCTATATTCTATAGAATATATATTGCAATTCCTCCTTAGATCAGTAAAGTACAGGCCTATCTCTAATCTCCCTTTTTTGGCTAAGGTGATGGAACACATGGTTGCTACACAACTCCATGCTTTTCTTCTAGATAATACACTCTATGAGCCTTTTCAGTCTGGCTTTCGTACACAGCACAGAACTGAGACAGCTCCTCTCCATGTAGTCAATGATCTTCTCCGGTTTGCAGATTGCAGTTCCCTTAATATTCTCCTCCTTCTTGACTTAAGTGCAGCATTTGACACTGTTAACCATGAAATCCTCCTGTCATGTCTCTCTGCTGTAGGCATCTCTGGCTTAGCCCTTCAATGGCTCACATCATATCTTTCTAATAGGCAACAGTTTGTCACACTCGGCCTATATAAATCCTCCACCTCACCTGTGTCGCATGATGTCCCTCAGGGCTCAGTCCTTGGGCCATTACTTTTTCTACTTTATATCCATCCTTTGGGTCAGATTATTCACAGACATGGCCTTAACTTCCACTGTTATGCAGACGATACACAGTTATATCTTAGTACAGATTCACCTCCCAGAACACTCACAGAATGCATCACTGATCTTAAGGTATGGATGGAAAATAACTTTCTCAAACTTAATGCCAATAAAACTGAAGTGTTACTGGTAGGTCCAAAATCCCAACTTTCTAAGGCATTCAATTTCTCTATTTCTGTTGATGGTAAACTTGTCAAACCTGCTCCTGTTGTCAGAAATCTTGGTGTTTTGTTTGATTCATCACTTAACTTTGAGTTACACATTAGGCCTCTTTCCAAAATTTCATTCTATCATCTCCGTAACATTTCCCGCCTCCGTCCATTTCTGTCCTTGTCTGATACTCAAACTCTGGTTCATTGTTTCATAATGTCTCATATTGATTACTGTAATTCCCTCTTCATTGGCCACCCTGCAAAATCTATACAGAAGCTACAGTATATTCAGAACTCTGCAGCTAGAGTCCTCAACCACACAAAGCGTTTTGCTCACATCTCCCCTGTTGTCTCCCAGCTTCACTGGTTACCGGTTCCATCAAGGATAATTTCAAGATTCTGCTTCTCACCTTCAAAGCCCTACATAACCTTGCCCCCTCTAATTCACTCAGCTACTAGCTCCTTACACTCCTTGTCGCTCTCTCAGGTCCTCGAGCAGTAATCTCCTTACTGTCCCACGCACCAGATTCTCCACCTTGGGAGGCAGGTCCTTCAGTGCTATTGCACAACTCTGGAACTCTTCCTCAGTCTCTCCGAGAATGCTCCAGTTTTTGCACTTTTAAATCGCAACTGAAAACTTTCCTCTTCTACAAACTTTTGTCATCTGTGTTATTTTATTTTTTTTTTTACTCTTGGATTTGTGAAAGGTGCTCAATAAATGTAACCTATTATTATTATATATCTTCAATAATCTACTTTAACTGAACTATCTGGGCAGGTTGCGCTTGTTTTAAATTTTGTTTGTTTGTTGTAAATTTTAATTTCTTTCTTTGTCTTTTATTTTTCTTCATTATGTAAAGCACTTTGAGCTACATTTTTTGTATGAAAATGTGCTATATAAATAAATGTTGTTGTTCATTGAGTCTCTTGCTTTCGATACCGGTCATTGAACTTTGTCGTAGTGTTTTTTTTTTTTCTCTCACTCATACGCTGGTTCATCCAGCCCCACCTAAGAAGTGGCATATTTATGTCATTTCGCAGTCAGGAGACACACAGCGAACAAATTATTAGGAACACCTGTAAACCTGCTTATCTGTGCAATTATCTAATTAGCCAATCACATGGCAGCAGCATATGGTATACAGACAGGCAGATACAGGTCAGGAGCATCAGTTAATGTTCATATCAAACACAAGAAGGGAGAAAATCACCTCAGTGATTGTTGGTGTCAGATGGGCTGACTTGAGTATTTCTTATTTATCAAATCGATTCCAATATGTACAGAAATGTGCTGACAGTACTCCATCATTATACACAGAAGTGAGATATGGTGTCCCGCAGGGATCAGTACTGGGACCTTTACTGTTTTCACTTTACATGCTTCCACTGGGATTTATCATTAGGAAGCGTAATGTTAATTTTCACATGTATGCAGATGACACCCAGTTATACCGTTCTTTTAGATCAAATGAAGTTTCTCCAAAGTTGTCTTTAATGTGAATTAAAGGAGTGGATGGATATGAACTACTTGTCTGTAAACACCAATAAAACTGAGATGTTAATTATTGGAGGGAATGACGCTGATCACAACAATATGTCATTATTTAACTCGGTTGGATTCACCATTAATTTTACTGAATCAGCCCGCAATCTAGAAGTTACCTTTGACTCTAGCATGTCATTTAAAGTAAACATTAAAAAGTTGTCCAAATCATGTTTCTTCCATCTTACAAATGTTGGGAAATTAAGGTGCTTTCTAAATAAACAGGATTCTGAGAAATTAATGCATGCATTTATTTCTAGCAGGATTGACTACTGCAATGCGGTGTTCACTGGATGTTCAGACTGTTCTTTATATAGCCTCAAGTTAATCCAAAATGCTCCTGCAAGAATTATTGCAAGAACAAGATAATATGAACACATAACTCCAGTTCTTAAATCCTTACACTGGCTCCTGGTTAAGTTTAGGGCAGATTTCAAAATCCTCCTTTTAACATATGAAGCATTAAATGGCCGAGGTCCGGCTTACTTGTCTGAACTTATCATGACTTACAAACCAGAGTGCATATTAAGATCTCAAGATTTCGGTCTGCTGATGATTCCATGAATTAATAAAATAACAGTGGGAGGCCGAGCTTTTAGTTTCAGGGCCCCTAAACTGTGGAATGGTCTGCCTGCTACTATAAGAGATGCCCCTTCGGTCTCAGCTTTTAAATCCCGGCTGAAGACTCACTACTTCAGTTTAGCATATCCTGACTAGAGCTGCTGATTAACTGTACAGACTACATCTCTGTTGTTAGTCATTAGCACAAAAACATAAGTAACATGATAGTTATAATTTGTTACTAACCCTCACCTATTCTGTTTCTCTTCTTGGTACTCAAATGTGGCACTTGGTGCCATGGCCCACCTGCCAAGTTGTTTTGCCTGCCTAAGGTAAAGCCATCTCTGATGGAGGATCGCAGGAATCATCAGGTAGAGGGGTCCTTTCATCGGATTGGCTGGCCCAGCACTGACTCAGCTATGGAATGGCCAATTGGGGGAGGCAGCTTGATGGCCAAGGTCTCTAGGACTCTGAGTAAATCCAAATCATATTATGTGATACCATCTACTGTTCAATTCTGCTCCGTACTTGTAATATTTTTATACTGTATTGAGGATAACTTGTGTTCTGTTCTGTGTATTGTATTGACCCCCTTCTTTTTGACACTCACTGCACGCCCAACCTACCTGGAAAGGAGTCTCTCTTTGAACTGCCTTTCCCAAAGTTTCTTCCATTTTTTCCCTACAAGGGTTTTTTAGGAGTTTTTCCTTATCTTCTTAAAGAATCAAGGCTGGGAGGCTGTCAAGAGGCAGGGCCATGTTAAGCCCATTACGGCACTTCTTGTGTGATTTTGGGCTATACAAAAATAAATTGTATCATATTGTATTTCTGTTCTTGCTCATCTCCTGGGATTTTCATGCACAAATCTCTCTGTAATTTACTCAGAAAGGTGTGAAAAACAAAAAACACCCAGTAAGTAACAGTTCTGTGGATGTAAACGGCTTGTTGATGAGAGAGGTCAGAAGAGAATGGACAGACTGGTTTTAGCTGATAGAGAGGCTACAGTCACTGAAGATAAGTGTTCTGTACAAGTGTGATGAACAGAAAAGCATCTCAGAATGCACAACATGTCAAAACTTGAGGCGGATGGGCTTCAGTGGCAGAAAACCACGCTGGGTTCTCCTATGAGCCAAGAACAGAAAGCGGAGGTTGCACTGTACAGTTGAAAACTGTAAAAACATGAATCTCAATTTCCTCTGAGGCACGCAGATGGTAGGGACAGAATTTAGTGCCAAAAGCATGAATCCATGCACCCAACCTGCTTTGTTGTTAACAGTCTAGGCTGTTAGTGGTGGTGTAATGGTTTTGAGGAGTGTTTTCTTGGCACACTTTGGACTAATTTGGACCAATCAATCATCACTTGAATGCCTTTGCCTATTTAAGTATTGTTGCTGACCACATGCATCCTTTCATGGCAACAATGTACACATCTTCTAATAGTTATTTCCAGCATTATAATACACCGTGTCACAAAGAAAAAGTCATCCCAGGCTGGTTTCATGAACATGGCAATGACTTCAGGGTTATTCAGCAGCCTTCCCAGTCACCAGATCTGAATCCAACAGAAAACCTTTCGGAGGTGGTAGGACGAAACATTCACAGAATGAATCAATCAGCAGAAATTGCATGGTGGAATCAAGTGAATATGGAGCAGTATCTCAAAAAAGTTTTTCACTATCTTGTGGAATCCATTCCATGAAGAACTAATGCTGTTTTGAGAGCAAAAGGAGGCCCTACCAAATATTACCATAATTCTTCCAATAATTTCTGAGTGAGTATAAATGACAACAAATAAATAAAAGGGGCTTTTCTTTTGCCTAATCTGTTTGGGATATAAAGACTTCTGCTTTCTATGAAATAACAGTGATTTATTAAATTACCCTTTAAAAATGTAGGGTAGAGGTTTTGTCAAAAAGAAAATACATCCCTCGAGGATCTCCTACTGATCCCTGTGGAAAAAGTGGAAAATTCCTACTGTTGTATTTGAAAGTTTGAAGCTGGTGTGTTTCATAATACAAGCAGATAACAGAGTTTGGGTTTTAGGCTATGTACAATCTGAATATAAATATCTCCTGTGTTTGCACGGCATCCTACATTTTTATGAGTTTCCTCAAAGACACTGGCTGGATTTTATGTCTGTGTCTTTGTGAGTATTGTAGTGGAATAGTTTTCCATTCTAAGTACATTCCTTATCTTTACTGAAAATGTTTCTAGTTCACTTGTAATGAAAGGAAGGCAGTAATAATTTTCATTTAAATTTTACTTTCTAGCAGTGTGGAATAATCACCAAATCTCAAATTGATGATAACCAAATGTTATAGTGAACACAAATATTGTTCTGTAATATGAATTGTTGGTAACAGGTAAAAAAAAAATTTTAAATAAATATTAAAATTAATTTAATGTTCTTTTGGATTAGCAAAAAAAAAACAATCCTTCAATCACTCAGTACATAGGTGCTATTCTGTTTTGTTACAGTAATACCCAAGTGCCTCCCTTTTGTGCTGCATTATCTCTTGTTTAATGTTTAATACAAAAGTACTGTGGCATTTTTACATCAAGGGAGAGTGGGGCATAGCTCCTCCAAATATCATGCAAAATAAGCATCCCTCAGTAGTTTAACATAATATTAAAATACTTTAAAAAAACTCAGCTTTGTCCTATTAAGAATATTTTCAAGTTTTCTACCATATGATCAATGTAATTTTATTTATTTTTTAATTTATTTTTATTATTTATTTTAATTTATTTATTGCTCTTTAATTAATATTGTTTTTATCAGTATGCTGCTGCTGGAGTATGTGAATTTCCCCTTGGGATTAATAAAGTATCTATCTATCTATCTTTCTATCTATCTATAGTGCATCCGGAAAGTATTCACAGCGCATCACTTTTTCCACATTTTGTTATGTTACAGCCTTATTCCAAAATGGATTAAATTCATTTTTTTCCTCAGAATTCTACACACAACACCCCATAATGACAACGTGAAAAAAGTTTACTTGAGGTTTTTGCAAATTTATTAAAAATAAAAAAACTGAGAAATCACATGTACATAAGTATTCACAGCCTTTGCTCAATACTTTGTCGATGCACCTTTGGCAGCAATTACAGCCTCAAGTCTTTTTGAATATGATGCCACAAGCTTGGCACACCTATCCTTGGCCAGTTTCGCCCATTCCTCTTTGCAGCACCTCTCAAGCTCCATCAGGTTCGATTTCTCATGGTCTGAGAGTCCTTCAGGTGCCTTTTGGCAAAATCCAGGCGGGCTGCCATGTGCCTTTTACTAAGGAGTGGCTTCCGTCTAGCCACTCTACCATACAGGCCTGATTGGTGGATTGCTGCAGAGACGGTTGTCCTTCTGGAAGGTTTTCCTCTCTCCACAGAGGACCTCTGGAGATCTGACAGAGTGATCATTGGGTTTTTGGTCACCTCCCCGACTAAGGCCCCTCTCCCCCGATCGCACAGTTTAGATGGCCGGCCAGCTCTAGGAAGAGTCCTGGTGGTTTCAAACTTCTTCCACTTACAGATGATGGAGGCCACTGTGCTCATTGGGACCTTCAAAGCAGCAGAAATTTTTCTGTAACATTCCCCAGATTTGTGCCTCGAGACAATCCTGTCTCGGAGGTCTACAGACAATTCCTTTGACTTCATGCTTGGTTTGTGCTCTGACATGAACTGTCAACTGTGGGACCTTATATAGACAGGTGTGTGCCTTCCCAAATCATGTCCAATCAACTGAATTTACCACAAGGTGGACTCCAATTAAGCTGCAGAAACATCTCAAGGATGATCAGGGGAAACAGGATGCACCTGAGCTCAATTTTGAGCTTCATGGCAAAGGCTGTTAATACTTATGTTCATGTGCTTTCTCAATTTTTTTATTTTTAATAAATTTGCAAAAACCTCAAGTAAACTTTTTTCACGTTGTCATTATGGGGTGTTGTGTGTAGAATTCTGAGGAAAAAAATGAATTTAGTCCATTTTGGAATAAGGCTGTAACATAACAAAATGTGGAAAAAGTGATGCGCTGTGAATACTTTCTGGATGCACTGTATTCATACAACAATAACACACAGAGGAATTTCTGTAATTTTTCTCGTGTTATTTTTTATGTACCTACTTTCGGGAGGAAAAAAAATCAGTCATTCTAATTTGTAGCAGTTGATTTTGAGTAAGAAACAAATTGACTATCTTTCAAAATCAAAAAAAATAATACATCCATCTGCTTTCTAACCTGCTCATCTAATTCAGGGTCATGGGGAGAAATAGCCAGTCCAGTCACATTAAACCTAACCAAACCTGAATGAAATGCCAGTTCGTCACTCACTTACACTCATATCTACACCTAACCTATACACGTCTTTGGGAAATGGGAGGCAGAGTGGAGTAATCAGAGACAAATTAATGCATGTAGAGCCCAAGTTAAAGTGTTGAAAAGCAATTAAATAGACAATTTAGAGATAACATATACAACAAGAAAATAAAGTGTTTTATACAACAAATACTTAACGGATTCAAGCAGAAGGGCGGAATTTAACTGACATGTCTCCATCTCTTCAGCCTTCAGTTGAAGGGAAATGAAAAAATAAAAAAGACTCATTCTTTTTTGGTCCACCACCTCCAAGGAGTCTATTTTTGTAAAAAAACAAAATAACAACCTTAGGTCTAAACATGAAGTGGAAACTGGACAGACATTAACCACTCCTGATTTGTTATGTGGAATTTAGTATATACAACAGATGTAATGATGGACAGACAAGGAATTAAAAATAAATAAAATATCTGCTAGGCCTGAGAGCAAACATGCTATTTTTTCTTTCCTAGCAAAAATCATTTCCCCTCTAAATAGGTCCCCCCCCCCTCCTTATATGTTTTTAAGGTGGTTAATCCTCCTGTCAACAATTATGTGCTAATCTTGAGTTTTAACTCCATGCAAGTAGCTAGACATCCAAAACCTCTCAGTGCCTTAATGTCTCCACAGGAGTTTTCCACGTTTTAGAAATAATTTTTCTTTGTCTAAAACTATAGACTGTGACCCCCTGGCTCTTAACTTAATGGACCCACCGTAATCTCTTTCTAGTGTTTTGCAGCCTTCAAGCATCAGTGGAAAAAATAGAGATATTTAATATTGATGTGAGTCACTTTTAATGGTCTGATCCATTTACATCCTTCTGAATAACTTCAAGATCAGTCAATTACCTATTTCCACATTCTACTTAGATAGTTCATACTACAACTAAATACTATTTTTTTTTTAAAGAACAGAGAAAAGTCATTTTGTCCAACCTGCTATATCCTAACACAGGGTCACAGGGGGTCTGCTGGAGCCAATCTCAGCCAACACAGGGCGCAAGGCAGGAACAAACCCCAGGCAGGGCGCCAGCCCACCGCTGGGCACACACACACCCACACACCAAGGACAATTTAGGATCGCCAATGCACCTAACCTGCATGTTTTTGGACTGTGGGAGGAAACCGGAGCACCCGCAGGAAACCCACGCAGACACGGGGAGAACATGCAAACTTGGGAAGCGAACCCAGGTCTCCTAACTGCGAGGCAGCAGTGCTACCACTGCACCACAGTGCTGCCCAACAGAGAAAAGACAATGCAAAAAAGTCTTTATTTGAAATAAAAAATGATCACTGTTATTATATCAACAGTAAAATGAAGGCTGATTAATTTAGATGAGTGTATTTATGGCTTTCAATTAATATTTTGATAATTCTCAGAATTCATTTAGTCTTTATTTTGCTATTTTGGTTTTAAATTTGTGGAATGAAGACAATATGTAAACTCTTTATAATAGCCTTTCATTACACTTGACACTGTAAATAAATCAGTTAAAACAAACTTTAACAAATTACATGATCAACACATAAGGATTGGCTTGAAAATCTAAGAACATAGCTTAGTTTGAAAAGCTGAAATTGCATAAACCCCCTGGATATGTAAAGGTAGGGTGTTTCATAATCTGGGAACTGTTGTTCTGTATGCTTAGATGCATGCAGAGACGGGTATTTACAGTGCATCTGGAAAGTATTCACAGCATATCACTTTTTCCACATTTTGTTATGTTACAGCCTTATTCCAAAATGGGTTAAATTCATTTTTTTCCTCAGAATTCTACACACAACACCCCATAATGACAACATGAAAAACGTTTACTTGAGGTTTTTGCAAATTTATTAAAAATAAAAAAAATGAGAAAGCACATGTACATAAGTATTCACAGCCTTTGCCGTGAAGCTCGAAATTGAGCTCAGGTGCATCCTGTTTCCCCTGATCATCCTTGAGATGTTTCTGCAGCTTAATTGGAGTCCACCTGTGGTAAATTCAGTTGATTGGACATGATTTGGAAAGGCACACACCTGTCTATATAAGGTCCCACAGTTGACAGTTCATGTCAGAGCACAAACCAAGCATGAAGTCAAAGGAATTGTCTGTAGACCTCCGAGTCAAGATTGTCTCGAGGCACAAATCTGGGGAAGGTTACAGAAAAATTTCTGCTGCTTTGAAGGTCCCAATGAGCACAGTGGCCTCCATCATCCGTAAGTGGAAGAAGTTTGAAACCACCAGGACTCTTCCTAGAGCTGGCCGGCCATCTAAACTGAGCGATCGGGGGAGAAGGGCCTTAGTCAAGGAGGTGACCAAGAACCCGATGATCACTCTGTCAGAGCTCCAGAGGTCCTCTGTGGACAGAGGAGAACCTTCCAGAAGGACAACCATCTCTACAGCAATCCACCAATCAGGCCTGTATGGCAGAGTGGCCAGACGGAAGCCACTCCTTAGTAAAGGGCACATGGCAGCCCGCCTGGAGTTTGCCAAAAGGCACCTAAAGGACTCTCAGACCATAAGAAAGAAAATTCTCTGGTCTGATGAGACAAAGATTGAACTCTTTGGTGTGAATGCCAGGCGTCATGTTTGGAGGAAACCTGGCACCATCCCTATAGTGAAGCATGGTGGTGGCAGCATCATGCTGTGGGGATGTTTTTCAGCGGCAGGAACTGGGAGACTAGTCAGGATAAAGAGAAAAATGACTGCAGCAATGTACAGAGACATCCTGGATGAAAACCTGCTCCAGAGCGCTCTTGACCTCAGACTGGGGCCACGGTTCATCTTTCAGCAGGACAACGACCCTAAGCACACAGCCAAGATATCAAAGGAGTGGCTTCAGGACAACTCTGTGAATGTCCTTGAGTGGCCCAGCCAGAGCCCAGACTTGAATCCGATTGAACATCTCTGGAGAGATGTTAAAATGGCTGTGCACCGACGCTTCCCATCCAACCTGATGGAGCTTGACAGGTGCGGCAAAGAGGAATGGGCGAAACTGGCCAAGGATAGGTGTGCCAAGCTTGTGGCATCATATTCAAAAAGACTTGAGGCTATAATTGCTGCCAAAGGTGCATCGACAAAGTATTGAGCAAAGGCTGTGAATACTTATGTACATGTGATTTCTCAGTTTTTTTATTTTTAATAAATTTGTAAAAATCTCAAGTAAACTTTTTTCACGTTGTCATTATGGGGTGTTGTGTGCAGAATTCTGAGGAAAAAAGTGAATTTAATCCATTTTGGAATAAGGCTGTAACATAACAAAATGTGGAAAAAGTGATGCGCTGTGAATACTTTCTGGATGCACTGTAGCTTTAAGGACAACAAGTAAAAGTTTATTAGGTGCCATATTAGATGTAACATGCTGTATTAGAAAAAGAGATGAAACAGTTGTTATGGGAAAGGAGAGCTTTATACATAAGCAGAAGGATACATTATTTAATTGTCAACCAGTGTAATAACATCTAAGTAATTTATTATCTTAGTAATATTATTTTTTAAACTTGATGTGTCTCAGCATGTCACACACATATGCGTAGGAGGCAGCTAAAGGGCCTGAGTAATTGTAATACCACCACCGACTGGGGGGTGGCGCAGTGTGCTGATTGTCTTTCTCAGTTACTTGCAGACTGTTCCCGGGAAATCCCACCAGGTTCCGGCAACCTCGATGACATCACTTCCAGGTCCGGGCCCAGAGATTACATCACGTCCGGTCCCGCGGACATCACTTCCGGTTCTGACCCTAAAGGTGACATCGCTTCCAGAACGGGCCTTTAAAGCCGCCATCTTTCTTATCTTTGATTAGATCTTTTTTGGACTCTGTCTTGTGAATATCTCTGTTCAATCATTTCAATTTTAGCAGTCAGGATACATTATACGGGAGGCTGCCCCTAACCTTTATCATGTCTTTTGGCATTATTTATCACAAGCAGTATGATCTGTATGAGGTCTGACTTGCAAAATGTTCCTCAGCTGAAGGACAAGCTAGAATTCCTAACTTCTGAAGAAGGAATGATGGTAATATTGAAAAATGATTGCAGAAGAGCCCTAGAACCAATGAGCAGTGCCTCCATTAAGGTTTAAATATTTGTGAAGGAACTGGGAAATAACTTGAGTCATACACTCAACCAGTAGATTTGGTGGAAGATCACAGTAAGGTAAGCTTACTGTAGGCATATGTTAGAGTGGCAAGAGCATAACAATGGAAACTCCATACTCCATATTGTCTATCCAGTGGGAGAAAATACAGAGTATTGGATTTTAACCTCCACATTCTTCACTGTTTTAATGGATTATTTATTTATTTATTTGACATATTGAAACACTGCAGTATTTGTTGGAACAGTTTATTTTTGTTTTAATAAAAGCACTCTTGTACCCTTTTGCTCCTTCCCCTTGCTTCGTTGGTGACCTCACTGTCCAGCTCATCCGGTTACATTACTGATGGTAAGCGAGATGGGAGCATGAAGCTGAACCCGCATCGTCACACCCACACTCAGCTTAGAGTCACAATACCTAACCAGTATGTCTCTGGGAAATTCTCAGAAATTGAAATCCCTGGAGAAAACCTACACAAACTCCATATACTAAAGGATCAGACTAACATTTCTGAAAAAGACTATGAAGCTGTGATGAACAGCATCAACTGCCATCATTAGTAACAGGCTAAACTTTGATCTTAAAAAAACGAGGAAATTTATATGAAGGGGCAGAGATGGCTATTCTTTCTTAGGAAACTCAAATGTTTTAAAGTGGACAAAACCATAATGACCTGCGGTGGGTTGGCACCCTGCCCAGGATGGGTTCCCTGCCTTGTGCCCTGTGTTGGCTAGGATTGGCTCCAGCAGACCCCCGTGACCCTGTGTTTGGATTCAGCGGGTTGGAAAATGGATGGATGGATGGAAAACCATAATGACACTTTTTTAAAATAAGTCTTTCTGCTATTATATTTGCTTTTATATGGTGGTTTGGCAACCTTGGCATTAAGAATATAAACTCTTATTAACAACACTTTGAAAATTAGCAATAGCCATCTTGTTTTCTTAAATTTCAACTGATGCCATCAGGCTGCAGATTTACGTTTCCAGGGGTAAAAAGCCATTGATTTAAGAACTATTATTCCTAGAGCTATAAGCATTTTTAATTTTGTTATTTGAAGGGATACTGCTAAATTCTGGGTTTATTATCTTGTTTACTGCTTAAGGCAATTCTCATCTTTGTACTAATTAGAGTGTGTGTACTTATGATAACGCTCATTGTCAGTTGTTGACTCTTGACTTATTATCTTGTATCTGTGTAACAATGCCTTATGTTTTGTACTTTCCTGCTGCAAACAAATTTCCCTCTGAGATAATAAAGTCTACCTAACCTACTATGTCACTAAACTGCTCAAAGTGATGATGATAATTATTATTATTATCTAGCAGACATCTTTACTTAAGGCAGCTTAGAAAAGCATGGTACATGCAACACAGGTATTACAAAGACAGTTCCAAGTAAACTGCTGAGAATAAGAATCTTGAAAGTAGAAAAATAAATTCTAGTCACTTTAAAAAAATATTAAAGACAGATGGGCTGACTGCATCTTTTATAAAATACAAATGAACCTAGAATATGAAGTGTGATAACATCAAGAAATGTAGAAGCCAGGAAGTCAGAAGACCAGAGGAATGTTACCTTATCTAAGCAGGCTCATGTGATGGAGGTATACAGTAGAACACTCTTACAAATGTTGAGGATATGGACTTAAGACTAGCCTGTTACTACAGATTTATATACATCTGGATACAACCATGAGTGAATTGTGCTTAAAACTGGATGGGAACAATTAGAAGGCTAACTGAGTGTCACATTTTTAAACAAATCCAATGGCTCATGAAGGCAGTACTCAAAGTAGGGCTGGTGATTTTGAACTGCAAAGATCATACGTGTTCTCATAAACTTGGTCTGACAGACAGGAAGCATCTGATCCATATTACTATCCATATTACTAAACGAGAATGGTAAACCGGATATGGACGCAGGGACCTGCCCGTGGACGCAAAAGACATAGTGCGCAGGTGCCACACAAAGCCCCCCCCCCAGAGTGAAACGGGAGAGACTACGCACGTGCACAGGCGCCACACAAAGCCCCCCCCCCCCCGCACCAGAGCAAAACGGGAGAGACTATGAACCATCAGAGTAGGAAACAAAGTAAAACGTCATAAAGGGGTTAATGAACAGGGACAAACACATGGAGAGCAGGTTACAGAACAAAGCCCCCCTCCCCAGAGTAAAACGAGAGAGACTACGAACCGTCTTGACATGCCGCAAGCAGGATAAAGCGAGGTCAGAAATAAAACACAGAGTAGGAAACACAGTAAAACTTTATAAAGGGATTAAAGAACGGGGACGAACACATGGAGAGCGGGTTACAGATGATGAAAACTGGAATGCAACAGCTTCAAAAAAACCTAGGCACAAAACACATGCACACCGAGATACATAATATAAAGGCAGAAACAATGACAGTTAAACGTCCACACCACACAGCGGAGGCGGACCCGGAAGGTGCAGGCGCCTACATCGTGCATCGGAAGGCGTGGTAAAGTACAAAAGGCAAAGGCGCCTACACAGCATGGTAAAAACCGACATAATATGGAAGGCGCAGACGTCGCCGCCATATTGTGAGTGGCACTAATGTGTGGTCAAGGCGCAGGAGGAGACATAGTAAAACAAGAGGAGTCAACACCCCGCCCCAGAGTGAAACGGGACACACTACGGAGTCCACAAAGGTTCATGCATCAAACCCGAGATGGTACGGACACGCGTCTGAAACCGCAGAAGCAAAACTGTCTCGGCTCCAAAACCAAACAGCTCAACAACTAACACAGCTTCGACACCGAGCCCGCGTGGACAGATCTAATGAACGTGGACGCCTACAACGCACGTCTCAAACTGCATAGGCAAAGTAGGCACGGATTCAACACGACACAGCTCGAGTGACCGAGATACAAACACGCTCCTGCCTGGATATAATTAATGAACGCAGGCGCCTACAACGTGCGTCTGAAATGCCGCAGACCAGGCAGGCACTGCTCCAAAAAGAAAGAGCTCGACTAAACGAGATACGAAGTGAAACGGGAAACACTACAGAGTCCGCAGTGCTCCACAATGCACCGCATGATAGTTCGGAAAGAGCTTCGTAGTAACAGTGGGGAGACCCAGAGTAACACGGGCGAACGCTCCGTATTAAACATACGTCATCCTCACACGTCCAAACTATACAGCACAGGTAAATTACATTACAGTGATGCAATATTAACAGTACGATAAACATCACAGTATCGCAAACAAATGAAAATTTTTACTCGAAAAAGGGAAAATATATTCACCACGGACCAGGTGTCATTGAAACAAAAGCAGAATAAAGCGAGATCAGAAATGAAAGATAGAGTAGAAAGCAAAGTAAAACGTCATAAACAGGTTAAAACGAGGGTGCCAAACACATGGACAGCAGGTTACAGATAATCCATCCATCCATTTTCCAACCCGCTGAATCCGAACACAGGGTCACGGGGGTCTGCTGGAGCCAATCCCAGCCAACACAGGGCACAAGGCAGGAAACAATCCTGGGCAGGGTGCCAACCCACCGCAGGACACACACAAACACACCCACACACCAAGCACACACTAGGGCCAATTTAGAATCGTCAATCCACCTAACCTGCATGTCTTTGGACTGTGGGAGGAAACCGGAGCACCCGGAGGAAACCCACGCAGACACGGGGAGAACATGCAAACTCCACACAGGGAGGACCCGGGAAGCGAACCCGGGTCCCCAGGTCACCCAACTGCGAGGCAGCAGCGCTACCCACTGCTCCACCGTGCCGCCCGGTTACAGATAATGAAGACCGGAATTCAAAAGCTTCAAAAACAAAAGCTCGACTGACCGAGATACAAACTAAAACGGGAAACACTAGGGGGTCCGCAGTAGTCCACAATGCACCGCATAATAGTACGGACGGAGCTCCGTATTAACAGTGGGGGGCCCCAGAGTGACACGGGCGAACGCTCCGTATTAAACGTGCATCATCCTCACACGTAGCTGCCCAGCGGGCACGGGTTCAAAACGCCGGAGGTATGCGAGTGAAGCGAGCAGGGGGCGGAGCCCCCTTGTTATGATCTAACAGTCTACATTCGAAAAGTCTCCTAAAAAAAAAACATTAGATATATACAGTAAGTGTGTGTTGCGTATGCAGAACACATTGCACATGTTAAGCATAACCTGATGCAAGGGCAAAACCTTTCTGTAGCATCAGATTATTCATTGGCATTCACTGGCCTGAATGGGGAATTGGTAAATATATATGATACGTTATTGCAGGTGCTGTTTGTGCTCTCTGCTGTTTAGCATCACGATAATAGTGTAGGAGTCGATGTAAGCTTGAAAGAATTGGCAGCTATATTCATGAAAATATGGAGTGCAAAAAATGCATTTGAAGTAACCGTCACTCTCCATCAAAAGGACTGCTGTTAAGAGAGCTAATAACAATGGGCCACAGGAGATGCAGATTTCAGTACTCAAAACACCCAAATCAGCAAATCCCAACAATACCATTAGATGCACAGACGAGGCTGCCCAACATCCACCTTCAAACTGCATGTCTAAAAGAATAACATTACTGTATAATTGGAAAATGCAAACATGCCATGACAAAGTAATTGCAGCATTTTAACACATTGTATATCCATAGAATTTAGATAGGCAGTGTGGTCTATTTGCGGTTGTTATGTCATATAGTGATGCAATAGTTAAAATGACAGAAAGATATCATTGCAGACTGACACACTTCTCAAACGTGTGAAGCATAGTAGGTGTGGTGGCCTGCGTGTGTGTGTGTCTGTCTGTCTGTCTTCAGTGTCACAGCGCTCATTACAATGTGCCAATTCATTATTAAGCTTCAGTGTCTTTGTGCTGAGTTCTTGAATGGATAACAGCAATTTTATTATTATTTATTTATTTTCTGTCAGTGTCAAGACTTTTCTTCATTATATTTTGCCATTTCCTTGAAACCCCTGCAACGGTTTAAAATGTACGGACTGGAGAAATTGGGGGTGGGGGTTTTAGGATGAAGCCCTGTGGATTTAGCCTTTGCAGCACAGGATTTCATCTCTATTCAGTACACACTTTTTAACAGGTCCTCTCCAGACGTGTATTCTCATTTGAGAATCACATTTGGCCCGGCGTGACTAAATTAAAATGATTCTTGCAACATACAACAACCTAAGGCAGGTACAATCTTGAACATTGTGTTCTACTCCATTTCGTTTTGATTTTGTTTCTTGCTCTGATCAAATATTGGTATTGGTATTTTAAATAATTTTAAATAATTTCAGATTGTTCATTAAGTTTTTTAAAACTGTTAGTTGTCATTTACTGCTGGAGACATACGGTGCTGTATCTTGTCTTTTGTCAAGGTTCACAGTCATGTTACCTTGTTAATATTTATATTGACATCATGTCCCAGCAGAATATTGCTGATTAAACAAAGTAAACAAAGCAGAATTGGGATGAAAGTTTCAGCTTGGAGAAAGTATAAAAGAACTCAGAGACCCTTTCTAGAAGGTGTAATGGTGTGTCTGTGTTCAGAGACAGGAGCCACAGATGTTGCTTAAGTCAGCAAGGGGGGCTCCCCTTTTTGATTCTGCACAATAGGAAGGAGGGGGTGGGGTCCTGGCTATAACTACATATGGTACTTCTAGAGCAGAAATAAAGCTGTGACATAAGAGCACTACAACCACAGAGCCGAATGACAATCACATATGCAACATGTTATCTTACTGCAGTAAGATGCCCTTGATTCCAGAACATGTATATTAATTATAAACCAAAAATAATAATTACTAACAATATATTAGATGAAACAGCAGAGACTATGATTCATCATAGAATTAAAGGAAGGATAGAAGTGTGACCAGAAAGCAGGATACAGAGCTGGAGGTAGCAGAGTTAAAGATGCTAAGATTTGCATTGGGTGTGATGAGGATGGACAGGATTAGAAATGAGTACATCAGAGGGTCAGCTCAAGGAGACAAAGTCAGAGAGGCGAGACTGCATTGGTTTGGACATATGCAGAGGAGAGATGCTGGGTATATTGGGAGAAGGATGCTAAGGATAGAGCTGCCAGGGAAGAGAAAAAGAGGAAGGCCTAAGTGAAGGTTTATGGATGTGGTGAGAGAGGACATGCAGGTGATGGGTGTAACAAGAGGTCACTACATTTATTAAACAATTTATTTTTGGAATAGCCCAAAATTAAACAAGGAATGCCTCTATGGGCTTTACCAGGCCTTGCGTTTTGACAATCCAAAGCCTTGACTCTCTAAGAAGATAAGCAAAAATCTCAATAAAAAAAACCCTTGCAGGGAAAAAAAATGGAAACATAATTGTCTACAATGAGATACTAAGCTAGGTTTTCTGTGCTTTTCTATCCATTTTATGAACTAATCAATTTTTTGATCCTGCTTTTTCCAGTTCAGGGCTATGTAGAGGGCTGTGTTCTGATGTTTAAAATAAATGAGTATTACAAAGATTAACAAACTAGTCCATATATAGTTACATTATTTAAATAGACATCCTTCAATTTCTTAAGCACTTAATCCATTTCAGGGCAGGACAGGACAGAACCTATCTTGGAAACAGAGGCCACAAGGAGAGTCCCGAGAAAATGTATAACACCTTCTATTATGAAGCTTATGGTGAGGTCAACAAGCAGTATCCTTTAACAATATACATCTCTTTGGTGTTTGTAATGTTGCAGGGTCAGGGGTTGTTGATGTTTTGCATATAAGATTCCCTTTTGAACCTGTGAAACCACTGCATTAAAACCCGTTTCTTCACTAATGTGAACATGAGCTGATGGTAGGTCCTAATTATGGAGGGTAAACACGTCATACACTGATGGTGGGTTCAAACTTTGGCCTGTCATACTGCCTCCATTATTATAATGTTAATGCTTCTGTACTAACAAAATGCTCCCAACATACCATGGTCTCCATATGTCAGATACAGTAGGATTTTAAACTAAAAAAATGCAACAATGTTCTTATCCCGTATAGCCAGTTTCTGATGGGTATAACTGGATGTATTTGCCAAACTTGCTCAAGACTAAAGTAATACAATGTGCAAATAATTCTGCAAATGACGAGGATTAGCAATGTGTCACTGGTAGCGCTTAAAGAATATTCACACAGATTTGCATGATGCAATAAACTACTTAGTTTAATACTCACACAATGCCATAAATGTCCTAAGCAATAATTCAGTTATTAACAAAGAATTCTTTTACTCTCATAATCAAAAAGTTGTCTTAACTTGCAGACATCCTATAACATGCATTAGTCAGTTGTGAAAAATATTTTTGTCTAGAAAGATTACAGGCAGTTGTTAATTGAAAAACTCCACACGTCGACAGCTTTAAGATCTGATTAATTCCTAAGTATTCTCTCCAACTGGGCAGTGACAGCCATTTACATTTGAAGCACTAGTCTTCTGCTTTCAAAGGATGAATAACATGGAACTGGGAGCTGTTTGTCTTGGTAACCGTTAATAATAGATATAGATGAGCTGTTGGGTATTTGAATCCATACTTTTTTCTAAAGCTGGATTTTGTACTAAAACACTGGTCTTTCATAGGTTAAAAGAATAGATGTTGTCAAGAAATGTGGAGATAAATGAGGTGTATTTTCAGGGTAGCTGGCAATCTGTTCCAGCGTAGTAAAATGGATTAATTAATATGTTACCCAAAATAGGACAACAGAACATATTGCAATAAACTATAAGATCAGTGACTAGAATTATGAATGTATTTCTATTGATTCATAAAATAAATAGGTTCTGCTAATTGAAAAATAGTTTGTTTCACTCTTGGGCAAAGTGGGAAGTTTGCCTAACAATAAAAACCACCTTATTCAGCATGGCACTCTGCGATTGACAAGTATTACTATTGCAATTAAAACTAAATGAAACTAGCACTGGACAACATGGTGGCACAGAGAACAGCATTTTTGCATTACAGCTCCAGAGCCTTGGGTTGGAGTCCTGGTATGGTCAGTACACATTCTCCCATGTATTTACTGGTTCTCCTTCCACATCTCATATATGCAAATAGTACATTTTAACTGGCCTGGTAAGAGCGAGTATGAAACAGATAGTGAGAAAGAAGGGAACAAGGAGTGATGATTAAAGGGAAAATCATGTATCTATGCAATGCTAAGTATAAATTATGTTAACATAGGTAAGATTCTTGATTGAAACTGCTAAAGCGCTGCACAGATATTGTTAACACTTTATTGTTATAAAAGAGCTGTTTGTGTGCAAAATAAGAAAGTGTGCATACATCTACAAAAGAAAGCTGCTGATCCATACACACCCTGTGATATTTTGAAACTAGCTATAACCAGCTTTGAAGAGCTAACTAATCTAAGTAGAATGCCTAAAGCTGTTGTGTAATGTGGGCGGCACGGTGGCGCAGTGGGTAGCAATGCTGCCTCGCAGTTAGGTTCTCCTGGGTACTTCCTGCGTGGAGTTTGCATGTTTTCCCCGTGTCTGAATGGGTTTCCTCCCACAGTCCAAAGACATGCAGGTTAGGTGCATTGGTGATCCTAAATTGTCCCTAGTGTGTGCTTGTGTGTGTGTGTGTGTCTGTGTGTGTGCCCTGCGGTGGGCTGGCGCCCTGCCCAGGGTTTGTTTCCTGCCTTGCGCCCTGTGCTGGCTGGGATTGGCTCTGGGATTGACAGAGCCAGGTGAACAGTAGGCTGATTGTGACAGATGCTGTAGCCTCCTGCTCGCCAAGAATAAAAAGATTCTCAAACTTTAAGTTCATGAGACTCCTGTCGTTCCTGACTTTCAGCGACCACAATAGACACCTTTTCAAAGGCTGGTTCCAACCTTGCACCAGTGGCTGCAAATTGGTTTCTATGGGTTCAACTGGGGCATAAATAGAGGGTAATAACAATAATAGTAATGTATATTTATTTAAATAGTGCCTTTCAAATGTGTTCCACAAATATTCAAAAAGGTGCAAAAGGAATAAAAGCATACATTTGTGTGAAACATTAAACACCAAATATCAGATTAAAACTCTGAATTAGAATAAAAAAAAACAACAATCAGGATTATGAAATAACAAATTGCTTAGCAGAAACCATGAACAAATAACATAATTTATGTATGCTAATATGTAGTAATATCAATATAGAGACAAAACCATCAATAACAGTGACTGTGAAAGAGAAATTAACGCTGTTAGTCCTCCTGTCACATTACTTTAAAAAGACTCACTGTATTTTGTAATCTGTTTCAGAGTGAAACACTCAATGGACAACAGCCATTCCATGGCTATTCTTTTGATATTTAATTTTAATCTAACAATAGGCTACATGCACACTCTTCCTGATTCTGCAGCACTGATATCAAAATGGACTAGGTATGACGTTTTTTGCCTGATCGTCAAATTATTCAAATATTGTGCCAGGTCAGGAGCTAAAAAGCAGAAGGGCCTCAAACTGTGGGCTTCACGCTACATCCACAATTACAAAGGTAAGATCCGGATGTATTAAAAACCTGTGTCTACTGTGAACTTACATGGGACAAATATATAATAACATTAGGCTTCTTAAAAAAAAAAAACAACAGAATTTCAATAATTAGTCATTAAACTTTATTCAGGGACAGATAAATATACAAGGCGAGACAGAAAAATAACCGGACTGGTGAAAAAAACGTATATATATTTATTGATGAATTATAGCATTCTAAACATTGTCATCTTCTATATACTCCCTCTCCAGATGTCTACACCGCCCCATACGCATCTTCCATTGATTGAAATAGTGCTGGAAGTCTTCTTGCTTGAGGCTCTTCAAAAGGCTTGCAGTTTTTGTCCTCACTTCATCCACTGAAGAAAAATGTGTTTCCTTCAGGTCACTTTTGATTTTCGGAAACAAGTAAATATCACAGGGAGCTGAATCAGGCAAATAGGGAGGATAATCGTGGACAGGAATGCTTTTGTCACTCAAATACTGCTTTACGGAAAAAGAAAATCCGTGAGAAATTTGATGTTGATTCACTGTTTGATTTTTTCACCTGACATATTGCAGCAACTCGTGTAGCGATTGTTGTGCAAATACTGACTGGGCTATTCACAGGATATACCTTGCTGAGAGGGCGTGTAGGAGGGAATATAGTTCTATGATTCACGTCCGGCTGACCTCCAGTCCAGTTATTTTTGTGTCTCACTTCATATGTATGTAAGCTTAATACTGAAATGGTGCTGGACAAGTTAAATTAACCAGGGATGAGTCACCAAAGGGGGCGGCACGGTGGCGCAGTGGGTAGCGCTGCTGCCTCGCAGTTGGGAGATCTGGGGACCTGGGTTCGATTCCCGGGTCCTCCCTGCGTGGAGTTTGCATGTTCTCCCCGTGTCTGCGTGGGTTTCCTCCGGGCGCTCCGGTTTCCTCCCACAGTCCAAAGACATGCAGGTTAGGTGGATTGGCGATTCTAAATTGGCCCTAGTGTGTGCTTGGTGTGTGGGTGTGTTTGTGTGTGTCCTGTGGTGGGTTGGCACCCTGCCCGGGATTGTTTCCTGCCTTGTGCCCTGTGTTGGCTGGGATTGGCTCCAGCAGACCCCCGTGACCCTGTGTTCGGATTCAGCGGGTTGGAAAATGGATGGATGGATGGATGGAGTCACCAAAGGAATGAGCTGACATGACATCATCAATAGCAGGGGCGCCTATAAAAACGTTAACTCTGCAGAGTCGCATGCACATTTTCCAGTTAGTGTGGCAAAAGGCAAGCAGTCATTTTAAGGAAAGCAAGCCAACTTAAAGAGAAGAGAACCCATTGTGGTGCCAATGCCACAATACATAATAACCCGAGTCTGCTGGGGATCTTGCTTTGTGAAAAAACAAATGTCTCTGTCTGAGCCAGTAAAACGGTGAATGAACCTCTGCTTCATTGTAAGGGTCTCAATTTTTTTCCTCACTTGGAGGATCTTCTCTCCGAGAGACATGTTTTCATCAGGCGCTCGGAGGACAAATGCTAGATCCGGAGCTCAAGTATAGTCAAGGTCCTCAAGGATTTTATCATCCTCCTCCTCCTCACCCAGTGTGTCATCCTCCATCTTGAAAGTGGAATAGAGAAATTGTTCCACTCAAACAATACAGGGACCGTTCCCTTCTTGAACAGTCGCTGCCCTGTCTCAGACCCTGGCTTCTAAAAATCCTCTTTTTTTTTTTTAAATACAGGCAACAAACTCGGGTATGGGGACAAACTGTAAAGCTCTCTCTTTGGATAGTGACGATCCATTTAGATTGGGTTTCCACATCGGAGGGAAATGTATTAAAACTAAGTACCTTGTTGTACTTACTGGAAGCTCGATATAAAGGTACACAACAATGTTCAGCTATAGAGCTATCTGTACGCAGAATCTTATGCTTCTTTTTCTCTGACAATCTCGCCACTAAACAAAAATCACACTTGCAGTATGGACAATGGAGTAACTGAGCACTACCATGTGCATATACCCTATTCCAGCCAGACCCCACCTTGACCTGAGTTGTGAGCCACTGAAAAATAAACAGGCAAGATTAGACTTACAGAGTATGTAGTGCATGGGGGCCTCCAACCACTAAGGGGCTCCAAGAATGTTTGTATGCATTGGCACTGTCTATTGTGTAACTGAGCCCTCCAATCTTAGAGCATTTCTAGAGAAAAGACAAAATGAGTGAAGGTAAAAATGAGCTGAAAAGTACATGTCACCTGTGTTTAACTCTATGTGTTGCTACAGACTATTAAAGCCACATATAAACCACAGTTAAACGTGACCCAATTCCAAAATTTGGCTCATATACAATTTTTTGTTTGACTGCTGAAATAAATTTTGCCAGCAATTAAAAAATGTGATAGGACTGTATATCAATTGTGAGGGATGGCCGGCCTGTCATCCCAGCCAACACCCCCAAGCCACCAGATGGAGCTCTCCCTGTGGCATAGAGCAGACGCTGTAGGGAGGCTCAGGGAATTCTACATGCCCTATAACCTGGAAGTACGTCATAGGCAAGGCGACAAAGGAAATGACGTGCTTCCGGGATGAATCGGGTCAGGGAATATAAAAAGACTATGGGAAATCCCAGACGATGAGCTGAGCTGGGTGGAAGGGTGGAAGCGTGTCTGGGAGTGAGGAGGATTATTGTTTATTGATTGTGTTTGAGTATTGTGGAGAAGAGGGTGCTTTGTGCACTTTACTATTATAAAAAATATTGATTTTGGACTTTTATCTGGTGTCTGACGTCTGGTCTGAGGGTTCAAGGGGTCACGGGGACCCGAAAACTGTCACACAATGTCCATCATCAATCTACAAAATTAACAAAAATCAATTCATCAGACAAAAGAGACCTACTGTAACAGACAACCAGAAATACCAGCTACATGCCGATTGCTGACTTCAAATTGATTACAGTGCCAAAAGTTTATGTTTCAAAGATGCCATTTTCTGATTTGTACATAGAAACCTGAGGGCACGAGAGAGAAGTCAGAACTGTACAGAACAAGACGTGGGTGTGGGTTAATTCAAAATATTGGATTGGCAATATCGGAATGTTGAAGGCAATATTCAATTACGGAAACGTCTGATTGCAAGACTTATTTGGAAAAATACATGCGTGAGGCGAGACACTGCAGAAAACATGTTGCAATTGGTCTATATTTGCAAGCTGTCTTTTCTTTTTACATTTCACATTTCTCTAAAATTATTTAATCTGTGTCACATGAATGAAAAGAAAATTAGATTTACAACAACTATATACACAAGTATTAGCTTGAGTGTCTCTCTTTGTTTAAGCCACCAGCCTAAAAGACTGCTAATGGTGATCGTGACCGCATAATCATAATCTTATTATGCAGCCCTATACAGTAATCCCTCCTCCATTGCGGGGGTTGCGTTCCAGAGCCACCCGCGAAATAAGAAAATCCGCGAAGTAGAAACCATATGTTTATATGGTTATTTTTATATTGTCATGCTTGGGTCACAGATTTGCGCAGAAACACAGGAGGTTGTAGAGAGACAGGAACGTTATTCAAACACTGCAAACAAACATTTGTCTCTTTTTCAAAAGTTTAAACTGTGCTCCATGACAAGACAGAGATGACAGTTCTGTCTCACAATTAAAAGAATGCAAACATATCTTCCTCTTCAAAGGAGTGCGCGTCAGGAGCACAGGCTGTCAGAAACAGAGAGGAAAGCAAACAAATCAATAGGGCTGTTTGGCTTTTAAGTATGCGAAGCACCGCCGGTACAAAGCTGTTGAAGGCGACAGCTCACACCCCCTCCGTCAGGAGCAGGGAGAGAGAGAGAGAGAGAGACAGAGAAAAACAAAACAGTGAAAAATCAATACGTGCCCTTTGAGCTTTTAAGTATGTGAAGCACCGTGCAGCATGTCGCTTCACGAAGCAGCTGCACACAGAAGGTAGCAACGTGAAGATAATCTTTCAGCATTTTTAGACGAGCGTCCGTATCGTCTAGGTGTGCGAACAGCCCCCCTGCTCACACCCCCTATGTCAGGATCAGAGAAAGTCAGCGCAAGAGAGACAGAGAAAAGTAAGTTGGGTAGCTTCTCAGCCATCTGCCAATAGCGTCCCTTGTATGAAATCAACTGGGCAAACCAACTGAGGAAGCATGTACCAGAAATTAAAAGACCCATTGTCCTCAGAAATCCGCGAACCAGCAAAAAATCCGCGATATATATTTAAATATGCTTACATATAAAATCCGCAATAGAGTGAAGCCGCGAAAGGCGAAGCACGATATAGCGAGGGATCACTGTAAATCAAATACATTTGATTAAGGTCTCTTAAATAAACAGACTGTACTAACATAATCACAAAATTCAATGAAATCAAAGTTTAATCATTACCGTTAAACATTTACCCCTGAATCCTGCATACTGATGCTCATCAACATATGCAAATAACACAGTATCACCATCCAATCAGTGCACCACTTCAGGAGAGATTTTTTTTTTCTAATGAGAGACTTTGGAGAACTGTGATGGTCTGGGTTAGCCGCAGCTTCCATAACCCTCTTGGACCCACATCCATTGATAGTAACACATAAAACTCAAGAGTCAGGTGCAATTGTTTAATTGTTCAACAAAAATCATACAAAGTGCAACTTGTGCAGGGCATCTTCCATAAAAAAAATAAAACAGGTGTACTTGTGGAGTTTAATAAGTCACAATATATATTTCAATAAAAACAAAGTTAAAATTCCAGGTAGCATCTACTTTATCTATCCATTAAAAACAAATGTGAGCCTCAGTGCTTCTCTCTAAAAGAGAAGCCTCCTCAGCTCACCGTTTCCAGATTCTTCAGCATGAGGAGATGTCCACCAACAGATGCAGTCAACCTTTAAATTAAGCTCAGGTCCTCACCGCCAGTCCTTTGGTGTTAGCGAGGTGCTGTGCTGAGCCTTGCTGCTTTCTCCCATAAGTCACAGTCCCGCGAGCTTCTGTGGAAGCCACTGTAAGCACTAGGTCACTCTTGTTCCATGGTGCCTCTCAGCAGAAGTGACCTTTCTGCCCTTCAAGCATCATCTGCAAGCATCGTCCGCAAGCTCCCCTGCGAAACACACTTCAGTGTGACCACTTGCCTTCTTTCCACAATTGCACTGGCTTCCTTCTGATCCTGCCATACTTCTTTCTTTTCCATTTTAACTTCTCATTCCTTCTTTTATATTCCTGTCCTCAGCTCAGGCTCCTCTTTTATGCTTCCATTGGGTACAGGAGGTGCAATCACAGACTCCAGAGCCACTCTGCCACATTACCACATGCACCAGCACCCACCTGGATCCTGAGCGGTCGGTATTTATTTAAAAATTGCACACACCACAGTCTTCATCACTCACTATGTGACAAGAACTTATTTTAGCACGCCAGGAATGAAGAGTATAATCAGTCAAGCCATAGATTGTGTGTTTTATTGTGCTATAATGTGCCCATTTGACAAGTGCATACACTTTGAATTAAATCAGCCTTTAGCAATGTATTCAAAAGCTGCAGTTGAAATCATATTGCGTTAACAGTTGTTTAAGTTTATGGATGGACACTAACATCTGTCGAACAGCACAGCTAACCTACAAACAAAATGACAGTTACAATAAAAACTAAGTTAACAGTATTATGAGGTTAACACATGCTTTTTTCAGTGATCAATAAACATTTTTGCCTTGTAATAATTAGGCAATCTGTGTGTTGCTTATTGGATTTTACACTTTTCAATTTTTTAATTGTGAACTGTTTTCTGGAGGATTACTTTTGATGAATAAATTACATAATCACAGAGAAAAGGATATGTGATAGGAAATTGAGAGACCTGACAGGTGTCTAAAAGAGGCAGGTAAGAGATTTATACTGTATGTCAACACTAAAGTACAGAACAGACAGTAAAAACAAAAGTAATAAAAGCCCAGAAGTCTTATTTATTGTTGATTCTTAATACACATGCATATGTTTACAAGGAGAGAAATACAGAGAGCAAAGATAAACTAGTAGGCTGCTCACTGTAATATGCTTGCTCATTTTAAAATCAGTGTTTACTTATGGTCACTCCTTTATATCAACATATAACTCTCTACCTAGACATAATGGGATGGTTTTTCGAATGCCTTTCACCGCTGAGAAACTAATTAGCTTTCTTGAAATAAGTGACACTTGTGAATGTGCGTGAGAATCCATGTAATCTTGGAGAAAAGACTAGTGAGAAGTGCACGAGTGAGACTTTCATTGTTCATTATTTAGAAGCTAACCCAGTTTCTCTTATGATATTAGTCAAGACATTTTGATCCTAACAAAGTCCAGTAAATAATTCCTCAAGCTTATTCTAAACTAGAGGTCCCCCCACGTAGTAGTGAAACTGGACAAACTTTAAAACTCAATAAAAAAAACAGGTATCACTAGCTAAGCACAGGCAAGGTATGCTCCAAAATATGGCGGCAAGTAGAGCGACTCAAATGGAGGCTGGCACATGAGTGAGGAGGGCCCCGCCTGTCTCCCCACTCCTAATGTCATGCTTCCCCCTCCCCTCGGCCCGCAGCTTCTGACTCGGATTAGTGCAAATAAATCGCTTCTGCAACCGAACTACGATACTTAGCGCGATGAGAGAAGTCGCAAAATCAACCGGAATGTTCACGCAAATTATACGAAAAAAAAGATCTAAGTCCGTTAAGTAGTTCTCTCGTGAAAAGCGGAAAGACATACAGACAGATGGACATTGGATTTTACATATATATAGAGACTAGCAAAATACCCGCGCTTCGCAGCGGAGAAGTAGTGTGTTAAAGAGGTTATGTAAACATATATATACATATACATATATATACATATCTACATATACACATATCTACATATACATATATATACATATACAAATTTACACATCTACATATATATATATATATACATATGTACATATATATACATATAAATATATACATATCTACATATATATATACATATGCACATATACATATATATATATATATATATATATATATATATATATATATATATATATATAAATAAATATAGACATACATATATACATACATACATACATTCACACACATATATATATATATAGCAAAATACCCGCGCTTCGCAGCGGAGTAGTGTGTTAAAGAGGTTATGTAAACATATATATACATATACATATATATATATATATACACATACATATACACACACATACATAAACACACACATATACATCCATCCATCCTCTTCATATATACATACATACATAGTGCGTTGTAACACGGGCTGTGATTGTTACATGGGAGGGAGACGACAAATCACAGCTTCAGCCGGTTTCTAATCGGGCCTGTGATTGGTGCTTTGACTGATGCCTAGATCCCACAGTATGTCCCCTTAGGAGAGGCGTTAGGCAAGTGTAATTGAATAGTGGTGCTACAAGTTTTGCTTTACACCTGTTTTAAGGCTTATTGACTGAAAGGGGCTTTCATGAAAAAAGTTAGGGCTTTGCTACAGGATACACCCTCCACAAGTTAAGGAAGTAAAAATAAAGGTATATATTTCTGTTTTATTTAAACCTTTTAAGTTTGTATGCGGGCGGCATGGTGGCGCAGCGAAAGGTGCCAGTTAGGAGACCCGGGTTCGCTTCCCTGCGTGGAGTTTGAATGTTCTCCCCGTGTCTGTCTGGGTTTCCTCCGGGTACTCCGGTTTCCTCCCACAGTACAAAGACATGCAGGTTAGGTGCATTGCCGATTGTAAATTGTCCCTGGTGTGTGGGTGTGTGCGCCCTGCGGTGGGCTGGCACCTTGCCCAGGGTTTGTTTCCTGCCTTGTGCCCTGTGTTGGCAGGGATTGGCTCCTGTATTTAGGATATAGCGGGTTGGATAATGGATGGATGCACATTTGTATGCATAGCCCTATTTGCCCGTTTTCGTTTTTTTTCTTTCTTCAGTAATATTTCAGCAAACCCGGAGCTTGTCAGTTCAAATCCTGGTACTGACACCACTGTGTGACCCTGAGGAAGTCACTTCACCTGCCTGTGCTGCAAAAAACAAAAGTAATGTAACAAATTGTACCTCAGATGTTGCAAGTTGCTGGAATAAAGGCATAAGTAAAATAGATAAATATGTATTATACACATAGGAACTATTCATTTATTTTCAGTTAAGTCATCTGCAGCAAACCTTTAAAAATGAGGGTTTCTCCTTTGTAGATAGTGTAAACTGTTTCTTCTTCATTGAGGTTTTCTCTTGGAGAGCTTTTTTCATTTCATTGAAAATTAAAGCAGCAGCTGCCAAAATATGTAGCTTTCTTATTAATTTTTCAACATTGTGCAAAATAACTTTATAAAGTAACATCCATCCATCCATTGTCCAACCCGCTGAATCCAAACACAGGGTCACGGGGGTCTGCTGGAGCCAATCCCAGCCAACACAGGGCACAAGGCAGGAAACAATCCTGGGCAGGGTGCCAACCCACCGCAGATAAAGTAACATAAAAGGTTTAAATACTGGTTATCCTTTTACACTAAAATATTACTAAAGAGATACAAAACAAGTAAAATGCATATGTTCTTTTTCTTTAAGTATATCTATCTATATATATGTATATCTCTATATACATCTATATCTATCTATCTATCTATCTATCTATCTATCTATCTATCTATCTATCTATCTATCTATCTATCTATCTATCTATATATATACTAGCAAAATACCCGCGCTTCGCAGCGGAGAAGTAGTGTGTTAAAGAGGTTATGAAAAAAAAAGGAAACATTTTAAAAATAACGTAACATGATTGTCAATGTAATTGTGTTGTCATTGTTATGAGTGTTGCTGTGTTTTATATATATAAAATACACACACACACATATAAACATATATATACATATACATATACACATATATATACATATCTACATATATATATATATATATATATATATATATATATATATATATATATATATATATATATATATATACACATATACACATCCACATATCAACATATATATATACACATATATACACACACACACGCTTTATGGGTGATGATTGTTTTACTCTTTTTATCTTTATTTTATTTTATTGTAGAATCAACTCCTATCTGCGCACAGCAGGGCAGCCGTGGGCGGATGCGTATGGTGTATTCACTCCATGTTATCGTGCATTGCGCTGTCAGTGTTATTTTGATAAAAGAATTTGAACAACATATAAGAAGCGTATAAATTATTAAACAGTAAAACATTAACATTTAAGAAGTAAAGTTACATGAAGTATTACTGCAGTGCCTTCGGGTATACCTCATTTTTTGTTTGTCCATTACATGCTTAAATGTATACATTTTTTGGTGCACCTACCCGAGAACACGCGACATATAACCGAGCGTGGGAGAAGCATGGATTTTAAACACGCGTTGAGTTCATCTGCTGGTCTCCCTCGTGGAATAACTGGTAATGTTTGACTAAAATCTACAGCGAGTAAAACGACATTACCTCCTATTTTTTTTTTTACGATCTCTGAGATCTTGCTTTTTTCGGTTCAAGGCTTCATAAGCTCTTTTATGTTGTATGGTGTACTTATCCCAAACCATCATCTTTGAATGTTGCAAGACTTTCGCCTTGTATGTAGATCGGGGTAATTACATTCATTGCATTCCTAGTCTGAATCACAATCTGATTGTATGGGTGGTTACCTGGCACTGTAGGGTTGCCACCCGTCCTTTAAAATACGGAATCGTGCCGCGTTTGAGAATGAAATTGCGCGTCCCGTTTTGAATCAATACTGGACGGGATTTATCCCGTATTTTTTTTATCATTTTTTTTTTAAAGCAGCGTCTCATGCAAATCATCCCACACGCATTTTATGAAGATGCCTCCTTTCCTACTTTGGATTGGGTAATACTTGATGTCATCGTTAGTTTGATTGGTGTTTTTAACTGTCCAGTGAGGAGGGCGTGTCTTTTAAGTACAGTCTGTAAAGTGTTGGCACTGAGATGTGGCGTCAGCGCCATAGTTGAAGCCCCTAACGTTGCGGTCAGCAAGTCGGCTAACATCCGCCATGTGCCGTCTTTCAGTTGCGAGAAGCAGATCATAGAATGGTTGAAACTGTTGCCCCTAACGTTGCGCCACGGTGTGTGGTTCGTTTATACCTCGTGTCTTCTCATGAAACTTTTATCTCGCGAATATGTTATTGCAATCCGCAGCGGGAGCGTTTCTATAAACTTAATTGAAACTTACGTTTTACACCGTGCTTTGTTTCCCTTATGAACATGCTTGTATGCTTAACTCGCTCCGTTCTCAATTGTTTAATTAATTTTTTGCTCTTCGCTGTTTGCGGCTGTTCCTCCATTTCCCCCTACTTCGTTCTTTTATCTCGCGAATATGTTATTGCAATCCTTAACGGGAGCGTTTCAATAAACTGATTGAAAATAGTTTTGCATTTACCTTTTTAGTAAAAGGCGAGATTTTAAGCCTGAGAAATCACCCCGTAAGTGCACACGTTTAATTGGACATGTGTTAATATGTATGGTTACACAGTATTAAAAGACAGTGAACAACGTCAGTTACCTTTCTTCCCGCGTTTGATAAAAGGTGAGCTTTTAAGCCTGACAAATCACCCCGTAAATGCACACGTTTAATTGCACATGTGTTAATATGTATGCTTACACAGTATTAAAAGACAGTCAAAAATTAACGTCATTTACCTTCGTTCCCGCGTGTGACTCGTGCTGTAAATGTCTTCCTTGTTTTTAGTTCACATGATTACGTAGGAGGCGTGATGACGCGATACGTGACTCCGCCTCCTCCATTACAGTGTATGGACAAAAAATATGTTCCAGTTATGACCATTACGCTTTGAATTTCGAAATTAAACCTGCCTAACTTTTGTAAGTAAGCTGTAAGGAATGAGCCTGCCAAATTTCAGCCTTCCACCTACACGGAAAGTTGGAGAATTAGTGATGAGTGAGTCAGTGAGTCAGTCAGTCAGTCAGTGAGGGCTTTGCCTTTTATTATTATAGATATATATATATCTAAATCCCCGCGAAGTACTGCTTTTAAATTTTTATTAAGAAGAAAAGAAAACCTTTTTAAATTGAGGGAAAATATCCCAATAACAATTTGTTAAGGATCTGGTTTTTTGTGAAGCTGACTTCACACAGCCTCTCCGGTGTTTCATAAATGAACGACATAGAAGGTCTTCCTTTTTCGTTGCTTCGCTAAC